>NW_017100969.1:356483-380814 GCF_001263275.1 Habropoda laboriosa
CAAAGGGTTAAGTTGATATCCAATATCTCTGTTGATGTTATTTGGGTATTTTCATATTTCTAAGGCTTCCCTGTGTTTTGTTAAGAAGTATCCTGCGGTTTTGGCGATAACTCTGAATTTTTCCAATTCTATATTGTGTCCCGTAGTTTTGTAATTTTCTGCTACATGAATTGTTGTCTGCTACTTGATTGAATTGTATTTCTTAAAACCGTTTTGGATTAAGACTTGGGTGACATGATTCAATTATAGTTATACCATAGCTACATACTAGGAAACTTTCATCAACGTATCTGTGCCATTTTAATGGTTTGAGTTGGGCTACTTTGATGATACCAGGGTCGTAGAGTCGACACGGACAAAATTGAGGCCCATCGCGAAAACCCTCGACGCACATAGTCTACTGACGTATATGGTGAAAGAAAAGGAAAGCTAAGGAAGAATTTTCCCTTTAAATAGAGTCGGTATTGTATGAGTCGTCGATGTGTTTCCAGAATTGTCGTGGAGTTGTGAGAGTCGCTTTTTAGAGTCATTAGAGTTGCCTGACAGTCGTCTTTGCGTTGCGAGCTGTGTTGAATTATTATTACATGACATAGCCAAGTTAATGCAAGCGGTTTTCTACGCTTGACTTTGATATTTTAAGTATTTATGCAATATGTACCGCGCGTTGTGTAACGAGGATTATACTCTTCACTTGGTCGACATCTATCTCCTGCGGCCGGCCAGAGCGTGGTGCATCTTTAAGAGAAAAATCCCCAGTACGAAATTTTGCAATCCATTTTTAGCATACGCTTTCTTTGATAGCATTCTCCCCGTACACGTTACACATCTTTTTTCACGTTTCTGTTGCGTTTTCCCTTTTTTGAAATAGAAAAACATTACATGCCGAAAATGCTCCTTTTGCATGTCCATCTTTAAAATTATGTCAAACTAACAGATCAATATAAATTTTCAAAACTTTTAGCTAAAATGTAAGGTTAACTGTTAGATGTTAAGTCACGTTTTCTTTTTACGCTTTATACTGCAGTTAGTTGTCGCTATAAACTGTACGAACTTATTGGCCAACCTAATATTATAATCACTAGACTGCGGATTTTTATGCAAATTCATATTTTCGAGAACACAGTAAAAAGAGTAGAACTTCGGTAGAAAATTATTTTACCTATCAGGTATTATAAAAATCACTATAATTTGGATATTTTGCATATTTTTTCATATTACGTGCATTCTGTGCAATTTTGCACCTTTCAATTTCCTATAAATGCATAAAAATCCGCAGTCTAATAATCACTTATATCGTACTCTGTGTCAATCATCATTTGCCGCAACGCTATAAAATAAACAATTATACGAAAAAAACATCGTTATAAGTATTATATTTTAAAATATGAAATATTAGATTCATCTTCCATTTGGCGAACTCGCATGTTTAACGTTGATTGATAGTTATTGACGACGAGAAAAAGAAAAAGTTAGTGCTATCAGTACTGCGCAAGCCTGTCAATGCTAACGATAACAAACGCCAGATACAGAGAGTGCAGGGTCTACAGACGAAAATTTACGCTTTCAGAGATATTTTCAGTATTCTATCTGTCAGTATGCATAACCCATTTTTTCACGTTTTCATATCGCCGTGTGAACTGAATAATGTAAGGTATCGGGCTGTGAGCAGACTGAATCTTATAGTCGACGTCGTTCGATCTGCTGTACGTACACGATACACCTCGATTTTTCTCCGATGCATTACGAAACGTGGATAATATGCACGAGTTCGAGTTCGAAACTCCTATCCGTCCTGCTGTTCAAACAGGAATCGCCCTGCTTACAATTAGATGCTGACTGTAAAACGAACTGTATTCCTCCGACAACTTTTCCCCCCTCAGGAGAGGCATGTGGAAATCTATTGATCTGTGATCATATCTATTAGTTGTGTAATTTAATTTATGCATTTAGTACTTTCTGCCATACTTGGTAGCATAGTAATGAACCGTAAGTTAGAAATGAGGTTACTCGAGCTTTTGTGTCACTGTTATTTACACGAGTTTACACATTAGGGAGATCTGTCGATTAGAAACTTGAAAATTTTGCGGAAATACTGTGTTTGAAGGGTAACTACGTACAAGTAATTGAGAGTAAGTACTAGGGTGGTTTGAAAAGTTCACGGCCTAAGTATGAAGGATTGCAGCTAAGTGCTTGTAATTTTTACCGAATAATATGTAATTAATTGTGTACTAATGTATACAGTTTCGTGTCTCTGTCGTCATGTTTCTCCCTTTTAGAGCTAGTGAAGTAGAGGTATTTGCAGTAGACGGAGTAGAGATGGACAAAATTAGAAAACGAACAGCGATCCAATACCTGAAGATAAAAGACCTCACATCAAAGATCATTCAAGGATCTTGCAAAAATTATTCGAAATTCTTGCGAAAATCATTCAAGGTCCTTGCGGTGATGTCCTTTGTTACCAGGTACTGGATCATTCTTCACTTCTATTCGTCTCTTCTCCGTCGCTGTAAACACCCCTACTTCACCAGCTGTAAAAGAGGACAAAAAATTGACACAGCCACGAAACTTCGTACGTCGGTACACAAATGATCACAGATTACATCGTAAAAATTGCAAGCACCTAGCAGCAGTTCTTCCCACTTAGGCCGCGAACTTTTCAATCCGTCCTCGTATGTTTAAAAATGTAAAGTTTGTTTTGGCTCGTTGATCTGTCGATCGTTCGGGCTTGGTTGATGTTTGTACGAGGTGTACCGACTAGTTTTCGAAGAACCACCCTCACGTTGAGGGAAGAGAAATGTATGATGCGTTTAAACTGGATGATCCAGTTTATTATAAACTTGCGCTAATTTACAATAAGTATGTTGTGTGTGGATCGATCACGGTTGTTGTGTTCTAAATGACGTTACTTTGTGTTCTATACTTGAATGTGTTCTCACTTCCGTGTTTTATACTTGTTCTCTTCGTGTTCTAACTGTGTTCCGTGTTGCGTAGAGCTCAGGAGTTTGCCTCTGGATGGAATGCGGGTCTGATTTGGTCGTATCCCCATAAGGCCATCTTCTCTAATACAATCATCAAAGTAGGATCGTATACAGTGTCTCCCACTAATATTTGGACACTCTTTAGAACACTATAACTTTTTAAAAATTGAACCTAACGACTTGAGCTTGTGGGAGAAGTTAGAAGGATTAGTGTACTACTGTAGACGACGTATACAATATATTTTGACAAAATTGCAATTTGTGGGAATTGCGAAAAAAATTGTAAAGGTCACTGTTTACAACTTTTTTATCTGAGCTTGTAATGAAAATTTAAAACATACGTTCTGTAGATCTGTGTCAATTATACACATGCTGAAAATTTCATGGAAGCGGCAGGCATCGAAATATGTAAGAATCGTCAGATTTATTACAGTTACAGACCGAAAGTCCTGAAATAGTGCGATTTGCACAATTTTCAACCATTTGTAGTTTTAATTTTGAATAAATGGTTCTAGCCTTTTTATGTGATTTTTAATAGTTTCATCGAATGTGATGCATGCTGATTAGTCGCTCCAAGAAGTTGCAAACCACCAATCAGCGTGCCTAATTGATCTCTCTTGCGCCCTTAGCGCGTTGCCTTGGAGAGGGGGTGGCAATGGATTTGAAGAAGGTGGGAAGTGTTTGGCAACAGGACAGGATTTCCTCCAGGTTCTGACCGCATCAATCTTTCGTCTGTCACAATTAGAATCTGAGTAACCCTTCTGAAGGCGGCCCATTTTATGACACGTTTTTTGGCTATCAACGACGAGAGAACTACTTTTTAATTTTCGAACCGCTCAAAACAATTCGAGCTACACTTGGTTCTTCAAGCCGAATTAAACTCGACTCGGATTTTTCGAGTACTCGTACAGCTCTACTATCAGCCAATACATTTGCTGGAATTTCATTCCAATCTGTTTCCTTTTGGTAAAGATACGTTTGCGCCATGTTGATCTTCTAGTTGAGTTTTTTGAAACTATCAACGAACACTATAATTTTAAAGGTATCGGTGGCTGTAATTACAAGATATGTGCGATTTGACGTGAAATAACTGGCTCGTGGTTTGTCATGATTGCGTTCGACCTCGCAGAGACTAGGTAGAGGATAAGTAGGAGGGGAAATGGCGAAGGTGAAGAATGATGTAATCGATGCACAAGGGTAAAACCTGGCCGCGACACTTGGCCTTTGCATTACCCAACGATACTCAAAGCCATAGCAGCCTACGGGAAAGATGGCCACGCCCCTTCTTCTCTTCCTTTATCCTCAAGCTGCTTCTTCGCAAAAAGTGCTCGGGGAGAAAGATTGAAGAGAGATCAAGTTAGCGAAGGACGTGTTTGTCCTTGAGAAAATCGGCCAACCTCAAGCTCTTCCGGCTTAAGTTCGAGATACCTCTCGTTTCCTTATACAGGGTGACCCATTTTAATCTATAATATAAATGCTTATACTGAAGAAATTACGTTGAATTGGAAAACTTGCTTTCGAAAGATTAACAGGCAACCAAAGTATTCACGGTTGTTTTAAGCTCTAATATTTAAAATTGTTTGCATAAATTTTTAATTTTCGAAACGTATGTCGACGTGAAAATGTCCAAAAAGTGGGGATCCAGAGCAATTTTACGATACCTTCACAAGAATATAGAAATGGGTACTCGGTACTCGTAAAGGAGAACACTAAAGCGTGTGGGTGTATATCACTGACGATTAGTGGAGGAAAAGTCATTTAAAGGTTGTTTGTTAGGTTGTTAAAGGTGGACTTTGTATGTGATAATTGGTATATTTCTTTCTATAAACTGAAAAAGCGTAATGGGACAGGTTGGACTTCATATGTTGCATGATTTTGCTGAAAAATGTGAAAATGCTGCGATACAACGTATGTGAAATCAACAGGAATGTATTGAAAAATTCAAACTGACGTATTTCTGTTTCTAACTGAGATAGCGACAAAAACCAAAAGGTATTTCACTCGTTATTTGAAGATAAATCCGATGTACCCCTAAAATTACTCCTAAAGCGAACTATATTTTCTGCAGTGGAGCGTTGCCACGAAAAATTCAACATCCTCGCTCCACTGCAGAGGACATAGTTCGACTTATATCCGCCCCTGTTCATCTTGCGAATAATTTTAGCAGTGCGTTGGATTCACCTTTAACTGTCGAGGAAACTACCGTTTAACTTTTGTTCTGTAGGGTGAATCCGGGATGGAGAGAGGTTTGGCGGAATCAGCTGATAAAGGCGAGAGACGAGACAGTTTAATTATAATAAATAACTAATAATTTATTCTACACGGACACGAGTCCTATTCTCAGCCACGCTCCTTCAATGTACTTTTCTCACTCCCCTGTACGTTTTCCACACACTCTTTTTCCACACGCTATTCGTTTTTAAACTGTCCCTTGACGAGGGCGTTTCTTCTCTCCGCCAATTAGGGCTGTTTTCGGACGTACCCCTACGACGTTCCCCTTCTACCGCGATTTTGGCGGAAAAACCGTTTCGCCCGGGAACGTCGCTTTCTGTCCTTGACTTCTGGTGACCAGATTTATGGCACGTCTTACCCACGGTCACATCGGCACCATAAACCTGGCCACCGTCCCGATCGGCGCGGCTGACGACCACGTGGGCCGCCCCAAACCCTAAATTTTGCCTACAGTTCCTATGTCAATTAGAAACAGAGATACGATGGTTTAAATTGCGCTACGAACTTTCCGGACAACCAAATATGTATATGTAATATTGTACCATTTAATGGACTACCGTGGATATCTTGCACTCAACATTGTACCAGTAATATTTAAAAAAAGAAAATCTATGCGTTTTCCTTTTACTTGTATTATTACACAGAATGCAGCTGCAATCGTGACACAGTGTTTCGTCTTGTACTTCGAACAAGCTGTATGTTCGAGAGTGGTGGCGCTGAATTTTCGCTGGTTCGCTGGTGAGGTTTGGTTGGTGGTGTGATGTCGAAGTGATTGAATTCGAGTGTGCACGTATTTTTAATATATCAGAAAAAAAAAATACTTTATTTCTAGCGAGTGGTAATTTGATGTGGTGTGTGAGCGAAGTGAGTTGCTTGTATATTCGTCGTGTGCCGCGTTGGTGAGTTTATTTTATTAAAAAAGTGGATGGATAGGAGGTGGTGGTCTACGCCAATTAGAACGTGACTATCCCTTTGGACAGTCCTCCATGGCCCGCGAGCATACCGCCCACCCTGGAATTTCCAAGTTGGCAGGGAGGTGGTATGTCGCGATGGCGAGGGAATGGGGCCCAAGGGTAGCTCGTTCGTAACGGGACTTTGGGCGGTCAGAGTCAGACGCAAAAGGTTTTATGACGTGTCAATGTCTATTGAATGTTCACGAGTGGGCACCGGGAAGGCATGTGGCCCGCAGAAACTTCATTTCTCTACAGCCATAACACGCTTCCTGGGCTTCGTCGCCAATTTGAAAGGAAATTTGAATTAAAGCGAAGCAAACAAGGGGCGCATTCAAAAATAGCGTAAACAGGCGTCCATGTCATAAACCCAGTCCCTAACACACAAGATGGAAATAAGTGATTCCTTATGCAAAAATAAGTAAAACACACATCGTAAAATTATTTTAACATGTACCATATATGTAACTAACACTGTTTGAAACATTGCTGTATGCAAAGGTTGCATAGTTTCAGAACAGATTGTATCTATAAGAGGCCCAGGACGAAACGCACTTCTCTTCCTTTGGATTTCTCTTTATCTCCTCTTGCAATCTTAGTACCAACATACCGCCATGTAAATATACAATAACGTTATCTGTTTTACATATACTGTGCAAATACGTAATTTTGAACCTTCTCTTATTTTAACTTGCTTTATATGTATGTAATACATACATTTTTAATACGTTAGTATATAGTGTTGTACTTCACGTAAACATATCGTTTATTTTCTAGTAAAATTTGTGCTACAGTATTGAAAATGCGAATAGCTCATAGCTTCTGGTTTCGTTTCAAAGTATATGTTGGAAAGCAGTATATCTTCAGTTAATAGTAAAATAGTTACAAGTTCCCACACGATACACGAAGCCAGGTTATGTAGCAAATAACTTTGATGTTTATTTGCCAACACAGTTTGATAACGTTAAACAATTAGGCTTATAAGTGAGTTCAGTTTCTAATACGATATGATACGAAGTTCAGTGTTTCACTGAATGTTCACTTTCGAAGGCACTTCCAAGCCATTTCTGAAAGACCACTTGAAAATCCCCAAGTGGTCACAAATCGGAAAAACGTGACCAAAATCGAGTTTTCGTCTTGAACGGAAATCTATGAAATTTTGCATATGTGTAGGTTATTACAAGTTATCTAGTTTTTCAGAACAGATGAATCTTTCTCACGTTTTGCGATTGCTACGTAACAAAGTATCTTCTTCTTTACAAATTTTGCAACAAATATCTGAAACTAATTTTTCACACTTTAACTTTTCTCTTTGTTTCAAATTGTAAAAATTAGCATAGCATGTAGCAAATACGCCGCAGTCGTACGTAAAGCCACATTAATTCCACAATGAAAGCTGCTTTCTGCTTTACTCTGCAAAGGCGAAACCAAAAAAGAGTTCCGCGTTAAGAGAATTGTTCGATCGTTTCCCAGAGCTTGAATAGCTACTTTAAAGGCTTAATGTTCTATGTGCCTGCAACACGCGAATTTTGTTGAAACTTTTTTCTATTTGTAGTCGATCCACGTCGAATTGGATCAATAATTTCAAAGAAACTTTAAACCACGCCATATCTATACAAACATAACGATTTAAACTTCCTTTAAAAAATGTACCATTATACCCATTTCTTACATATGTACATACATCGAGACTGTACTTTGCGCTAAATAGTGATTTCAAACGTGCAAGTAACCTTGTAAGTATTTTAAGCGTGTGTTAATAATGTTAGTAGGTTTAAAACTATTTACCATTACTTCAATAGCGGATATATTTATTGAAATAAATCTTTTCATTATTATTATTGTTGTTCTTATGAGCCGTGCAGGTTCATTTCGTTAGATTTTTCAATATTTTAACATTGAATATCTTGAATACCGTTCAAGATGAAAAATCAATGTATTACATTATACAATATAATTTAATTTTTCGAGTCTATCAACTACTGTGACTGTCTAAGACAAATCGGTGATTATGATCTCAATTCTCATATAATTTGACGTAAAATGACTCGTACGTGGTTTTGTTGCATAGTATATCTGTTCTTTTTTCTTTCTAACAAGTGTGTTGCGTCGTGGAACTTGATCTTTTATGATTGATTATTGATCATTTTATGATTATGACTTGATCTTTGATGATTTTTAAATTGGAAGATGCTTTTCTTTAACCCCTTAACCTATGATTTTTTTCTTAACTATGCATCTAAGCGTGAGCCATTTAGTGTTTCAGTACTGTATCAGGTAACAAAATTTTATCTGTTATAAATTAATTACTTCTAGTAATTCTCAGTGTTACAAATTCAAACGAAAGTTAGGATTACAATGAATTTTTCTTATTAATGTAACTAATTTTGGTATATCTTAACTAGAATTTCTGTCAGGAGTGCAACTCGTTGTTACAGGTTAAGGGGTTAAGGGAAGTTTTTAATCCAAAGGATCCAAAACGTCGAATTTCTTTTAGTATACCTTGCCAAATTATTTTTGGAAACGTGAAAATTAATGTGAAACTTCTTATATTACACTTAATAATATTCGTAGTACAAAATTGTATTCTTTTATAACCAGATGTTTAGTTTGCATCGCTCTAAAGAGCTTTAATTAACTTCAGCTTATTTTGTATCATTAAACGGTAGACAAAACGACAACAAAGATCCCATGCTTAACAGGGTGTAAAATTCTTAAAAACTGAAATCAAACAAGCTACAATATCTGACTAATTGTAGGTTAGAAAATCATCCTACAATTCTCTCAAAACTATACTTTCCAAACTGACAAACGCGATATTTGGCTTTTCAGAACTGTTTCGAGGAGAATTTTCGTATAACTGTTATCAACAGTAATTTCTGGAACGTTTCTAATCAAAAATCCATTTTTAGATTTACAGTAATCTCCAAGTAACTGACGTAATTGCCCTCGGTTAAGGTTTTCCACAGTAAGTTCCATTGTTTCTTTTTTTTATTTGTGTTACCGTTCGGCAACAAGTAGAAGTGATAATTTTGAACATCCGATGTATCGTGTAACGAAGAACCGATACCATATCTTGGTTAATCACGAACAAACGTATTTCAGGATCACTTATCCGAGTAGTACTGTGCAATGTTCAGATTTCACGCGATCGCATACAGATGAGCGTTGAAAAGATTTTCGAACGCAAATTATTCGAGGATCGCACGAAAGAGGAAACTCGTAATCATATTCTTGTGGAAGTCGATTAATCGCGATGAAAAAAAGTCAGTGAATGTTGCGTGTTCTCTGTTGCATGTAGAATATCACGGCGCGACGTCTTTGAATTAGGAAGGCTGCAAAAAGTGGTCGTGCAGAAGGAACACTAAGGCTTTGTGAAAACAGGTCGTTATGCAAAGGAAAGAATGTGATGTTACATCGGTAAAGGAATCGTATTCACGTTCGCCTCTTTTCTACCACCGTATCATTAACCTCTCCACCATCCGATCCAAAAATATACTTTTCCTTGAAATGCTGCAAAACCGTAAGACTGTAGGTTAGCAGGACAATTCCAAGTCCAAATCCATGTTTATTGTATATAGGGCGTTCCGTAACAGTTGGTAGAAAATTTTAGGGGTGGTCCTACAAGCGAAAATAAGACGAAAATCAAGAATAACACGATTGCGTTTTTGAGCCTCAATTTTTCAGGTATTCATATCTACGAACAAAGCGAAGGACAAGTGATGTCAGCAATCATGAATAGAGTGGGAAGTAACGGTAGTGTGTTGGTACTTTCGTGAGACATTTCGTATCACCGATTACACTTTTTTCGGAATGTATGATCACTACTACTGTTCGTTCGAAATAGGAATAACCTCGCTCTCGGGCCGATTTTCGTCCGTTCTGCGCATAGACAGAGAGCGTAGCAGAGGGTAAGACGGAGAAAAACGTAGGCGATTAAGTGGAGGTTTGGACGTTCTAGTGGTTCTAGCCCTGCCTTAGGCACGTCGCATGCGCGAAACGAGGTTCAGTCTTATTCTTATTTTGTTATATTCTTATAATATATGTAGTATCGGGGCCTCCATACCCAAAAAATAGGAAACCGATACGGGACAATAGAGAGGGAGTGGTTGGCGTAGCGCGCAAAGCCTCGGCTTGCTAAGCCGAAGGTCCCGGGTTCGATTCCCATTTGGGTCCCTCAATATTTTTCCCTAGGTTCCTACAAATGGGGGCTCGGCCGGGATGGGAGGTATCTACGGCTACACGAAGCCAGGCGCTGTGAGATGAAAACATGTGAGAGGGTGCACGTCTCCCAAAAGAGTTGAGAAACAGAGTTTCGGCTGAGAAGAGTGGCCACTGTGTGGAGGGAGTGTACCCGAAAGTGTTGAGTTTTGTCGAGGTGTTGAACTCTTAGGACATTATTCGAGGGCGAATGTCAGTTCAGGATGGTCGAGTGTAGTATCGGGGCCTCCATACCCAAAAAATAGGAAACCGACACGGGAGAATAGAGAGGGAGTGGTTGGCGTAGCGCGCAAAGCCTCGGCTTGCTAAGCCGAAGGTCCCGGGTTTGATTCCCGTTGTTTTGGGTCCCTCAATATTTTTCCCTAGGTTCCTACATATATAATATCTTATATTCAAGGTTTACTCTTATTTTGAACGAAGAGTAAATACATTCTGTCATGAACCCGGAGAGGTAGAATTTATCAGATAACTGATTTTATTATTACTACAGGTCCGATGATCGGAATTAGAGCGTGACTTCAAAACACCAACTTTTTTTCTCGTCTGAAAATGCGTGCGCGAGGGTAGATATAATATCGGCAAAAATTATTATTGGTTGTTTCTATCGCGAGGGTATGGGTATCGGAGGTTTAACTGGTTATTGGAAGGGTGGAGGTGGTAGTTCTGGAAAGTACGGATTTGTGGGAGGGGTGTAATTCATGGCGGAGGTCCCTTGAAGCCCACGGACTAGCTAATCCTCATGTTTTTGCCTAAGTCACGTACGTTCAAGTGGGTTCGAGAATTCGGAAAGGAAACAATGGTGACATTTTCCAGAATTCTTGGAAGAGAAAGTTTTAGTGTATCTAACAATTCATATAGTGTTCCATCACAAAATCGTTGCTCGAGTGGGCGTGGCTTACTGCTGGAATATCCCTTCGTGCTCGAGTTTGTCTAACCACTTCACATAGAGCTTGTTCGAGATCGGTTCTGCTATACACCGTAATATTCGCATGCACATGCGTATGCACGAAATGAAAGCTAAATAAAAACAAAGCTCGTCTTGTGTTTTCGCAGAGCTTTGATATATGCGTGGACAATTTCGTCTTCGTCAAACAGTCTTCCTTAACTTTTATTTTAGCTTAGTTTTATTTTAGATCGGTTTAGCTTACTTCAATTGTGTTAATGTAGCTTAGTTTAGGGTCACGTGTTTCATCGCGTGAACGATATGCGAACGTGCTTGTAAAATATTATCTTTTTATTCTGGGACAGCAATTTTTTTAAAGACTGCAGCGGTATTTGTGCATTTTTGTGGACATTCAACGGCCCGGCAATCACAGTGCACGTATGTATGTTTGTGCAGCGAAGACTTCAGATAATCGCAATATGCGCGTGTGTGTCTGATATCCATGAAAAGGTTTTTTCTTTTTTTTAACTGAAAAGGCATTCACCCTTTCTATTCGAAAATTCCGTCGCGCGAGTTTCGACATGCCCTTCTGGATTTTTACGAGTAGCCAGGTTTAACGTCGTTCTACGGTGTACATTTGATTTTCAATGTAAAATGTTCGCGAAATTGTGTCAGCTCTTGTGACAGTTTCTATTACCAGGTAAAGGGGTCTTTCTTCGCTTGGTATGACACTGATTTACCCGTCGCACGGCTGCCTGGCCTAGAACAGTGCATGAAAGGTGCCAGCTTCAGGCGCACATTTTAATTGTTACTAATTAAAGAACAAAGCCCCAAACGCAACTTTTTTATTCTTGATTTTCGTCTTATTTTGGCTTGTAGAATCGTCCTTTACATTTTCTTCCAGGAGTAGCCGAACACCCTGTGTAAGATAAGGCAGGAAATAGAATGAAAAAAGTAAACAAGTAAAAATAGTACAAAAAGTGGTAGCAAAGTTTAGCAAAATGTATACTTTCACGGTTACCTGAGTTTGAGGGAAAGGTTAAAAAGATTCACGAACGGAACTGAATTACTTATATTATTTCGTGGCTTTACGGCTGTTACGAATCGCAATGTGCTTGTTGCGAAACCGATAATTGTCCCCCTTTTTGAGTCAGACCATTTAAGAAATCTACTCGGGATAGGGGACTCAGGTAGTGCACGGAATGTTGACTATTAACGCACAACAGTTTGTTACTAAAACTATATATATGTAAATGAACGCGAACAGAGCGCGAAATGTCTAAGTTTACCGATCGGAAAATTGTGTGTGGTGTCCTGTGGTGTTCGCTATTTTATAAACTACGTGTGTGTTGTGAAGCTGTCGTAGCTGGTGGAAGTGTGTGGTGATTGGTTTTTTGGGTGTGTCTGGTGGTGGTGTGAAAGTGGGGAATTTGTTCTTACATATGTTATATTGCTTGGTGATGTCGAAGGTCTATTTATTATTTTAGGTCATGTGGTGTTCAGGTGTGAGAGGCGTCGAGTTTTTGGGTGTCGTAAAGTAATTTTCGTCCCGGCTAAGACCTTGCTCTTTAGGACGTGCTGGTTTATCGGGAATACCGATGTATCGTTCGGCTCGTCGGTACGGCCGAACAACCCAAGCGACGTCTGTTACGCAAGTGACACGGCTATTAGATGTTTCAGAAATCGTCAACTAGAAATCTGTTTAAGAGAAAATTCAATACAAGAGGTTTAAAAATAAGAGGCACTCAAAAATAGCGTAAATGCATGTGTGTAGTAGAGTTAAATTCTTAATCCCATGCATGGTTACCGGCTGTTTCATGCCTGTGAACGACTGGGTTGGGATATTATACGACCAGCGAGGTCGATCCGTACATACGCCTTCATTAACGACTCGACACATTATAAATTAAGTGAAAAATCCCGTAAGGTACATATAATAGAATGTTGATCAATGTGTTCCAAAAAAGAATTCGTAGGGAGAAAAAAGAAAAATTTAGTACAGACACTCTGAGCTAAAGCCGTCTATGATAATAGAAATAAATAAAAAGAAAAATACATCCAGCTGATAATAATGATTGTCGTTGTGTCCCTTTAAGAAGCCAGTCACGAGCGTTATAACAGAATATGAAAAAAGTTGTACTGTCACTTTTGTGGCTTTTCATTTCTGTTCGCAATAACGCGACCAGTTCGTCCCGAATTGTCCCCGAAATTGTTTGATTTTTCGTACCCTCGTACTCGTTTGCTCTCCACAAAATTGCGTTCTCCTGGAGACCCCTTAACTTCCTTCGATAACCGTGTTCGTACCAGAGCAAATATTTTGCAAGCACCAGAAACATTTGAATCGCAAATTAATTTCTGCGACAGCGATCACTTTCCAAGGGAAGACACTCTCCTTGGTGCATAGAATGAACATCAAAATAGTAGAAAGAGTTGAACTTTGTTTTTTTTTTTTTCATTTTCTTTGTATTCCTAGCGTGAAAAAAAGTGACATTTATGTCTCTAAACTCAGAATGCTTACATTTTCATTTCAAAATAGTTCATCTTTTCTCTGGTTTCTGTTGCAGAATTTTTAAGGATGTGAGCAGTCAAACCAACGCAAATGCCCAACAAGGCACGGCTCCGTCAAGAGTGGTCTCCCCAGTCCCCTATAGATGTATTGTAAGTACACCATCACATATTTACGAGCAAAAGATACGAAGATGTAACATAAACGAACATGACTTTGATTCTTAGAAAATATACGAAAGACATCAGTTCCTTAAAAATTAGAAATAGAAGTATGTACGAGGGCGGATTGATAAGTTCGCGGCCTAAGCGGGAAGAACTGCTGCTAGGTGCTTGCAATTTTTACGGTGTAATCTGTGATCATTTGTGTACCGACGTACGAAGTTTCGTGGCTGTGTCAGTTTTTTGTTCTCTTTTACAGCTGGTGAAGTAGGGGTGTTTACAGCGACGGAGAAGAGACGAATAGAAGCGAGTACCTGGTGACAAAGGACATCACCGCAAGGACCTTGAATGATTTTCGCAAGAATTTCGAATAATTTTTGCAAGGTCCTTGAATGATCTTTGATGTGAGGTCCTTTATCTTCAGGTATTAGATCGCTGTTCGTTTTCTAATTTTGTCCATCTCTACTCCATCTACTGCAAATACCTCTACTTCGCTAGCTCTAAAAGGGAGAAAAATGACGACAGAGGCACGAAACTGTATACATTAGTACACAATTAATTACATATTATTCGGAAAAAATTACAAGCACTTAGCTGCAATCCTTCATACTTAGGCCGTGAACTTTTCAATCCACCCTAGTACATATTTCATTATACAAAGTGTCTCCGAAATCATGGTACAAGCGGCCGGGTGGTGATTCTATATGTAGAAATAAGTCGAAAAAGAAGTGGAATATTTTTTCGTTTAAGCCCTTGTTTCGGAGAAAAATGAGGATATTAAGATATTAAACTTTTTAGAGCAGCAGTTTTATATTTTTTCGAATGAACACGTATCCTTTATTTGATACTTATAAATAGCCTAAACAATAGCCTGATAAGAAATTCACATTGAAACGCAGAAACATGAAATTGTTATACGGATAATCAAATTTACATAGAAAAATTTGTACACTACAGAGTACTTCAACTAATTTGCATACTTTAAATAATTATAAAATTATGTGTAACATGAGAAGTTATTATATGCAAAAGTTCGTTTGATTAGATATTTATAAAATATTTTATTACTGCATTTACAGAAGTTATCTGTAATTAACAACAAACTAGTTTTTTAACTTTTAACCGTAATTATGTGAAACGACATTGCTTACAAAGTGTTCTCATAGGCGAACTATAGCTTTCACAAGAATGTCCGTGACTGGATGGTCGTTGTTTTCTGCAAATTCTAATTGAGCCAATTCGCGAGATAAGGTCTTCAATTTGAACGTAACGGACATGGCAAGGAGTCACGAACCGGTCGACAGGACCCGGATGCTATTAAAACGCGGAGACCGTGTACAACGAACTATATTGTCCTAAAATTGTACTTATTATAACAGCAATTATTTCGTCGGATTTACGACGGGCATTAACGGCCTAACTGAAAAGCTGCGTGGAATAGACCTCTTGTAAGAGGTTAATAGACCATTATAGTCGAAAATATTTCCTTGTAATATGAAAATGATTATAAGACTAAAGTAAATTAAAATAGTTGAAAATTATTCAATTTAATTTTTTGACTATTTGAAGAAAAACTGATGAAACGTAGCACGCTATAATTACCTAAAATTTCGTAACTTACAATTTTTACAATATTTACCACCATGCATGCCTAACGACTTCATCTCGCACAGTCTGTAAGAAAATTACCAATAATTTTCGTTATTATGTCGAAAATCAAAATTCCAATTTATCCGTGTTTTATAGTATTATTCCCAGTGTTAATGCCCGTGGTTGTGGCGATTAACTTTCGAGCTTTGTGGATGTTTGCACGATGTTGTGCCGTCTAGATACTGGTTCGAAGGACCACCCAAATGATTGGGACTTGTAAAAACTGATCTATGGTATCGCGTGATGTGAGCTCGTTTCTCCTTGGTTCTCCTTGTTCGTGGTGGTTGAACGACTACTCGACGACTCAACTCTCCGACGTCGCGTCTCGGACGTCCGTGAGAGGGATTTTTGTTGGGACACGCTGATTGGTTAATGGTTAACGATTGCATTTACCAGTCAGCATGTCTAATATCGTCTTTGCCGCCCTTCCAGTGCGCCCTTAGCGCGCTGTCACCTTGGAAGGGTGGGAGACGGTCGCGAGATGTGGGCGGAAGGTCCCAAAAATCTGGAATTTCCTCCGGGTGACTAATCGGCAAGCGGACCGTTACATACAGATGTGCCGTTCGGAAATTCGTGGTTTATGGTATGTTCGTAGGCTATTGAGCGCGAGGGACACAAATTACTAAAAATCTAGCAAAGCAATTCTAGAGACCCTCGCAGGATGTAATTAGACCCGTGCAAGAAAACGAAAATCCTGAACTCAAAAATAACCGTTCCCGGTCGATCGTGCCATAAACCGTTTCTACAGAAAACCTAACACCTAGTTTATAGATATACATTACCGGCCAAAACTTTGGAATCACCTGCCAATTTACATCAATATTGAATCCGCTACTAATTCTTTATTGATTTGAACGGGTCGATCGTGCCATAAACCGTTTCTACAGAAAACCTAACACCTAGTTTATAGATATACACTACCGGCCAAAACTTTGGAATCACCTGCCAATTTACGTCAATATTGAATCCGTTACTAATTCTTTATTGATTTGAAATTGATGTTGTGGAGATCAACAGCACTTTACCTCATTTCAGTTGATTTGAACGATAAAAAATTCGTTAAAAAATTATTATAAATGCTACCTTTTTTTTTGAGAATTTTGGTGCAACTTGCAATGCATAGTGATTCTAAACATTTGGTCGGTAGTGTACATACCAAGGACAGAAATATGTGGACACCTTTCAAAGCAGTATAGCTCTTTTTAAAATTAGATTAAACAGCTTGAGCTTTTTGAATACGTTAGAAGGATTAGTTTACTACATGACGTGTAAAGAAATTTTGTAAAAACTGCGATTAGACGGAATCTCGAAGAAAATAGCGAAGGTTGCTTTTTACAACTTTTTTTATCTGAGCTCGTAATGAAAATTTAAATCATACGTTTTGTAGATCTACGTTAATTATACACATGCTGAAAATTTCATCGAAATCGGTGGATGGAGAAACAAGCGACAAGCATCGAAAGAATCTTCAAATTTGTTACAGTTATAGGCCGAAAGTCGTGAAATAGTGCGATTTTCACAATTTTTAACCGTTTGTAACTCACTGTTAGCCACAGTTGGAAAACCAAAGAACCATTAACGTTATTCTTCGTGGATCAAGAACCAAACGACTATAATAAAGAAATTTACAAACTAAAACACCTTAATACTACACTGTTCGCCAAAAAAATTGCAACATTTAGAATTGGGAGTTGCATAAATCTGGAAATCACATGTTTTTCGAGCTAATCTGAGGAAAAAACGACCTTTTTTAATAAATAAAGCCTTGTTAAACCAAATTTTAATCATTTATCTCTTTCAGTACCCCAAACAATATATGTAAATTTCGGATTTGTGCAATTTCAGTTTTAAGATGTTGCAATTATTTTGACGAACAGTGTATAGGGGAGAGTCGTGCAGTACCGGCTAAAGCTAGATCTCGTTTATACTGTTAGTTGACTGCACTATTGATGGAAAAACAAGCGACGTTCTTTTTTCTTCAGTATTACCAGAGTTCTAAGACGTTTAATGTTTACGCTGGTGTTCCGTACGACAAAAGTTATTTTTCATAGCTGATTTCTAACTTTTCAGGTAATTCAATAATTTTGTTATAGTACGTACATTATTTTTAGACTATTAGGTACATATAAATGACCCGGTTTGTGCAATTTGCTTTGTATATTATGCATTAAACCTAAAAGTTTTTCCACGTGCATGTCGTAAAGTACCGGCCACCTTATAGTCGTCCAGTACCAGCTAAATTTTTTTTTTTATTTTTTCCTATAATTCAAGTCGTTAGGTTCTTTTTTTTTCGTTTTTCTGCAGAAAAATGTCCGAAATGAGCAAGCGTATCTTCTGATTTTATGAAAATTGTTAAAAACATCAGTCCTGCAAATATTTCAGAAACAAGGATAACACAGAGAAAACGACGGACGCAACAGTCTGAAATTCTAACATCAGAGAAAAAATTGAAAGCAAAAACAAGAAAAGCTGAGAAAATACCAAGGAAAAATGAAAAAATCAAGAGAGGAAGGAAGTTACGAGAAGAGATAAGTAAGAAAAAAGATAGCTCACGCAGAAGGAACCTAGGTATTGACGATTAAAATCTACCAACCAAGTAGCTGGCCGGTACTGTACGACAATTTTTCGTACGCTGCAAATTACAACTTTTTTATTTCTACGAATTATTTATCTTTATGAGAAAATTTAAGAAAAACCATTTGTCCCCTTTTATCAAGCACCCTTTGTACTACAAATTACTTTTTTCGATAAAAGCTCTATTCTATTTTTAAATTATTCATCACTTAGACATTAAAATCTACCAACTAAGTAGCTGGCCGGTACTATACGACAATTTTTCGTACGCTGCAAATTACAACTTTTTTATTTCTACGAATTATTTATCTTTATGAGAAAATTTAAGAAAAACCACTTGTCCCCTTTGTACTGCAAATTACTTTTTCGAAATTTCATTTTTACCAACATTAGCCCAAGTTATAGTACAAAAACTTAGAGTGGCCGGTACTGCACGACTCTCCCCTAATAGAAGTGAGCCACTACGCAGGGAAAAGGAAATATCTCGATGCTTTCGTTGTCAAAAATAGTGGACGTACCAAGAAATATCGTAGAAAACCATATTGTGTGAAATGTGCAGAAAATCATCCTACGAATGCTTGCACCAAAGCAAAAGATATTCCAGCAGAATGTACATTGTACAACGGCCCCCATCATGCAAATTACAGAGCAAGCGTGCAGCGTATACAAATAGAAACCTACAAAAAGCAAAAGGTAAATCAGAGAGAAATGTAAGAACAATCCGATGTCAAATAATAAGAGAAAACTTGAGCTATGCTCAGATAAGAAAAAGTAATACAGATGAACTCAATAACAATACTACCATAACGCTTAATCAATTCCTACATAAATTTGAAGCACTATTTAACCAATTTATTAATCAGAATAGCATGATTATAAATTCGTTTGTTTAAATTGTAAACATTGATAAAAAAGGAGAACACATTATGATAATAAATCGCAGCTTAACACTTCACCGCCCGGAATTGGCTCTTTGCTGCCAACGCCTACCGACCGGGAGCCTATTAATCGGTTTTTTGCTGCCAACGCTTATGGCTCTTTAATGTTATTAAACTTAATTACTCTATATAGAGAGAAAGCGAACGATATAAAAAGCACTTTCCCGAATTTTCATTTAAAATCTTTATAGCTGTAAGAATAAGCGCTTCTATTCCTGCACGATAATCAAAACCGAGCCAGTACTAGCGATGTATCCGCGCGCGTATGATCCGGTCGGAAGTGCCTAGTAAGTTCGAGCGGCCGGTAAAGACTTATGAAATGCCAATGGTTTATTGCAACGAAAACAGGAAATAGAATGTGTTGCGTCGTAAACAAACGAATATTTTCCGAATCTTCGTCGCGGTCAATAGACCGCTATCAGGGTGGCCTCACACGAAGGTCCGCACCACAAGACACAAAACGGCCATCGTAAGGCATACAAGACACAAACTGGCCTCTGTAAGGCGCACAAGACACAAAATTGCATTCGTAAGAAACACATCAAAATACAAAATAGCTCTCGTGAGACAATTGCATTCTCACACTCAGTAGAATAAGCATATAACTATACATATACATCTTACATATGTTTAGTATAAAATCCAGGGTGTATTTTTGCTATCCAACAATCATCCGTACAGTCCACTAGTATCTTGGAAAGACTTTATCTCGCGATAAGTTCGATGTCGTGTCATCTATTTGTGTCGACGTTGTGATGCACAACGAAATGATTTTTCAATGAACAAAAGATATTAGGTGTACAAATCAATTCGTGGCCTTTGTTTCCTGAATTTGTTATTTATTTAAGAAAAACCAAAGTACAGTTCAGTCTTGGAAATAATCTCCATCACTTGTTATACATTTATTCCATTTCTCAGGCAGTTGGCGAATTCCCTTTCGAAAAAACGATGGCGGTTTCGAGCGTGTAAAATCAGCAATGCTGTTATTGACATCTTCGTATGTTTTGAATTTTGAATCGGTTAGATGGTGCTGAAGTGAACGAAAGAGATAATAGTCTGGGGAATAAGCCGCACGAGGTAAAATTTCCCATTACGAAGACATTTCGCTTCAAGAGCACTTTTCTTAAGTTGAAATGCAAAAAGGATGCAGTGTCTAATATACTGTTTATCCGACGACATAGCGTCCTCCGCTGTTCCTTACGTTATGTCATTAGTCACATCGAGTCCGATAGTGTTTTGTTTTGCTAATAGAAGCAACTTCAGAACTCTAACACAGCGGGAAAAAAGATTCAATTCAAAGTAAATAGATATTTACTAATAGGTATGTAGCGACCAGCTACAGCGGAACATTTGGCGAGCAGACTACCAGCACGGTTTATGACGTGCGCGCTTGAAAGGCTATTTTTGAGGAAACCGTTTTTAGCTTATTTAATTTCTAAAAATTCGACAATGCATGTCCGCGTAGAAACGTTCTCCGACGGCCTCAATAGCAAATTGCCGCATCATAAACCAAGGGTTTCCGAAAGGTCAGCCGTACGAGGCCCAGAGGCCCGAACCGGCAGGTCACGAGTACTTGACCTGGAGGAAACTCAGCTGCCCGCCAAGTGACGTCAGGGGAAAAACCTCCCCCGCCAAGTCGCACTGCGGTCCCCGAAAAAGCGCGCCAAGGGCACAAGGGACACGCAGCGACTTGGGGAAAGAAATTACCTGATTGGTTAACACCGACGCGACGGGTTAACCAATCAGGTACGATTAACAGACAGCCAAAAGTTAATAAGAAAAAATAATATCATTTTATGTGAAAGATTTCAAAACAGCGAGCGTCGACCCTGGACGACTATATTCGCCATTAGTATCGAAAGGGTTAAAAAAGGGAAGACGAAACGGATGACTGAAACCAGTAAATGTAATAAGTGCGACACACATTTACAACTAAAATACGTCGACTCCCTAATTAATTACCAAATTTCGTACCTCTGCACGACTTCAAATTCCCAAAACTCTAAGCACACAGTAACGTGCTCTCGCAAGCATTCTCACCGCGCGCAATTTTTTGCATACCAAATTCCCTACCGAGGAAAACAAAAGAAAAGAAGAAACAAACTCGAATTAAAATTCTCTTTCTCAAGCAGCCGAAAGAAAGAAGGCGAAAAAGAAAAAACTGAAAATGAAAGAGCAGAATTCGGTGCATCTAGCGCTAGTACCAGTTGCTCTCGCCCGCTTATGAATTCTCCGCGTGGCGGCGAGTCAACTGCCGGCTCCATTATGAAGATTCGCAGTGTCGCGTTCGGCCGCGCGTCGCGTTATTAAGCTTCGCCCGTTCAGCCGTGTTTTTTATTGTGCGCCGCTCGCCGCCAAATGAAGCCGGCGAATTTAGGCGGTGCAAGAAACGGTGGGGCTACGATGAGAGGGGAGCGAAGAAAAGGCGCGAGAGGGGGAGGAAGGAGAGAAGGGTGTAGTATGGACAGGAGAGGGTGGAAGGAAAGGCGGGTTGGCAACGGGGGATTGGACGAGGAAGAAAATTAGTTTGAGTCTTTGAGGAAGAAAGACAATGGGAGCTGGCTGGTCCACGGGGCGGAAAGTAGATCTTCAATTTTCATCTCTCTGCCGCGTTCTTTTTTCCCCTCCGTCCTTTTTCCGCAGCCTCGCGGCCGCTCGATGTAATGGCCGCGCGCCGGTCTCTGCTGGGTAACGCTTCATAAATAGTTTTAAATTACACCAGCCCGTAAATCAGTCTTCTAATAAGATTTTCCCCACTCTCTCTCCAGTGAAATCCGCTTTTCGCGGCGTTTTAAACGCTTCTCGTTTCTCGCCAACAGCTCGCCCTATCGTTCCTCCGCATCGATGCTATTCTTTCATTGCCGACGCAGCACAGCCGAGAAGATATTGTGGGAATAGTAGTTTTATTAATCGCCCGTACAGGTTCACGGTTGCTGAAGGCTGGATACAATACAGTGTAATTCTCGAGACACCACTATGCTGGCCACTGTTCAATTCTGACACGTCGTCGGGAATCGATTGAAAATGTGGCGACTCTGTGATCGCCTGAACTTTTTGCTATTAACCTTTTTTGTGTTCTGGGCTCGCGCGGGTTTATGATACGTCAATTGCTATTGAGATGCACGAAGAAACTCCAAATTCTCCGCTTTTATGAGAGGTTTGGAGCCCTCCTGACAATAAGGAATAATTAACGAACGAAAACATTAAACGCGTATTCAAACCTTAATCTAAAAAATAGCAGAGAGTCGCGTCCGTATCGTAACCTGGTCTAACTTAACACTTTACCGACCGGTAGCAGTTGAACACCCTACGCACTTCCGACCGTTCACTCGGCCACAGATACATCGCTGACACCGGCTCTGTTTAGACTCTGGACTCTAGGCTATCGCGCGGGAATATATGCGCTTTTTCTTATACCTATAGAAATGTTAAATCAAATTTTGTCCGATTAATAGGCTATCGGTCGGTAACCGTCGGCGGCAAAAAAGCGATTAATAGGCTACCGGTCGGTAAGCGTTGGCGGCAAAAAGCCGATTAATAGGCTACCGGTCGGTAAAGTGTTAAGTATCCTTAACACGTATTCAGAACCTTTTATTTCAATAGATGACATAAAAGAATGAATTAAAAGGAACTTTTGCGTCGCAAACAGGGCTTCTCGGGGCTTTTCAGGGTTTCTAATTTCAATTCTTTTGTGTTTACTTTTCCTTTCGAAGCGATGTCGAGGACCAGAAAGTGTTTTATGGACGCAGAAACTCGACGATTCTGCATGCCAAACGCCTTCTTCGTGCCCGTACATTTCCTTCAATAGCAGTACACTACACTACACACACATACACATTTCAGTCCCGTTTGGACTGATCTTCCTCCGGGCCTCACACCCCGCCGCGATGTCATACCACCACCCTGTAAACTGGGGAAATCCAGGGTGGGCTGCGTAATCCCTACTTACGGAGAACAGTCCATGACGAGGAAGGGTTCCTATTCGTCTTCATAGGACACCCCCTCAACACACAGTTTAACGTAAAATAGCGCAAAGAGGCCAACGCGCCGCAATGTTCACCAATAGTCCAAAAAGATCATATAGCAGTTCACGTTAAAAGTAGTTGATACTTACATTTTTACACTCAACAATTAATTCAACTCACAATACTAAATTGGCAACACTGACTTTAATAAAGATTAAGAATCGCGTCACAACAGAAACTGATTAAATGTTAGTGCTGAACAAGTGATGAACAATGTAATGAAAAATGTAAAACAACACGTAACAAAATATTTAGAATGTAACGGTGGAACGTTTGAGCATTTGTTGTAGATGTTTAAAAAAAATGTTAAATATTTCGAAAATTATTGAGTTTTTCATGATTTTACCTTAATACTTTTTTATTCATAATGGCACGAGGAATGAATTCATACAAAAAAATTATAAGGTTCTATTTAAAACACAAATGCAATTGCATTTTGCAACTGCATCGATGCAAAAGTCGCACTGCAATATATAATCGAGCTTGTTAAACGATGCAAAATTTTCCTCTACTGTTTTCTTCTATCTTGACTAGAAACAGAATTATAGTCCGGCCCAGTTACAAGACTCACCCTGCTGTAAACGTCTATCCAAGTTTTGATCTCTCGTTAGGCCACTCCTCAATTATATTAACATTAAGCTCAGCAATAGTAGAAAAAGAAATGCGACCGTCCCTCTACAACGCAAAAACAAGCTGGCCTTCTTCCAGAACACGCATTAGCGTAACTGTAGACCTAAAAATCCCATTAAAGGCGGAGGACAATGTAGATCTGGCGGTAGAACAACTAACGAAGGTCCTCAAAATCGCTGCATATCAATCCATGTCACAAACCAAAGTAGAAGGTAAAAACACAATAAACTATACGATATTTATAAGAAAAAAAAATGGCAAAGTCCATGCACGCCAAGGATAAGAGGAAAGTAAATAAATTATCCAAAGAACTAAAAAATATTTTCTACATAATGATAGATTTATTTATTTATTTATTTACTCAGCCTCACGGCGTAAAGAAGGAACTTAGTTTACAGTTATCTTATATTAATCCATACTCATTCATCCATGCATCCATAGACCAACCTATTCTTATATTCTTATGCATATCTGCTCCGATTCCATCTCCCTACTCTTTTCCTTCCTTTCCCTTTCTAGCTTTCTTAACCAGTTCAGAGGTTTTTCTGTCCCCCATTCATCCATTACCTCCTCCAAGCTGACA
>NW_017100969.1:380831-382236 GCF_001263275.1 Habropoda laboriosa
CATGTGCTCTAGGTTCCCAAACCTGTGATCGCAGAATTCGCATCTCCTATTCTCCTCTTCCTCCCAGTTCCTGTTCCATCTTTCTAGCGAGCCGCATCTCGCTTGCGCCAATAACCGCTGGCTCCCACCTGTTCCCTCTTTCTTTAAGTATACCGATAACCACTCAGTCTTTATATATTTGCACATTAGGTTGTATTTAGAATTACTTATTTCGTTATATTTCACTTGCTTTTGTACTTCCTTATCTCTGTTCCTTAACTCATCTACACAGTCCGCTCCCTGCTCTCGTCTTTGTTGCATTCCCAATAAGCTGACTCTGTTTCTTTTCAGGTACCCTTCTCTCTCTATGACACTTCTCGTCTTCATGCTTCCTGTTTCTTTCTTCTTCTTATCTTAAAACTATTCCTAAACTTTCTCTCCCCTATTCCCCATACCTGGTTTAACGCTGCGTTAGCCTTTTTAACTCTTTCTTTTAAATGCCCTGCTATGTTTCCATTTCTTTGAAACAGCACTCCTAAATAAAGAAACTCTTTGACCGACTCTAGTTGTATTCCATTTCGTCTTTTTCCTCCTTCCTGCTCCTTTACCAAATTTCATTACTTTTGACTTTTTTGAATTCAGAGTCAATTGTTTCTCCTCTAGATATTCTTCCAAATTTGTCATCATCTATTTTCTACATAATGAAAAAGGTCAACATTTGGGAATGTATACATACAAAACTTGTTCCCATAACCGCAAGAAAATTACTCATTGTGGAAAATTATAAAAAATTGGAAAGACTGAAAGGACATGTTTCTCCCATACGAAAGAAAAATATCTCATGGGCTAAAGAAGATTATAACATAGCTGAAACTTTTGCGATGTACCTTTCTAAAGTTTCTAAACCCAACAACAGCACGACGTTTAATAACGAAGACAGTGTTATCATGGAATACCTAAGCACTTCACTATAACTCAGTAAACCTATTAAAAATTTCAGTCTCAAAGAAGTGACAATTGAAATAAAATTGAACAATAACAAAAAAGCACCAAGATATGACTTAATAACCACCAAAGTATTGAAACAAGTACTAAATAGTCGTAATAACGCAAATATACAATGCAGCCATTAGAATACAATACTTCCCAATGCAATGGAAAGCTGAAATTATTCTCACTCAAAGACCCGACAAACCTCCAACGGAAGTAACCTCCTATAAGCTGATTTTTTTATTAACAACTCTGAGAAAACTATTTGAGAAATTACTCTTCTAACAATTTAAGGGGTATTATCAGTAATGGGGGTACAGTATATTCTCCACAAGTGTCAGACCGCAAGGAAGCTAAACGTGACACTTGTAGAGTGAGGGACTACGTTTTCGAGCCTCGCGCCCGCCTTTGTAGTTTGCCGAACGAAGACAAGGAA
>NW_017100969.1:383838-384120 GCF_001263275.1 Habropoda laboriosa
GTTAGGTCAGGCGGGAACTTTTCGCGGGAAATTTTCGAGGGAGATTTCCGTTATCGTGACACGATATAATTTATCAATTTTCACAATTTTGTTATAAATTTATACATCCAACAATTTGTTATAACATTGCATAAAACAATTTATACGTTTTTACAATATTCTTCAATGGAAGCATAAGTTTCAGCGTTCTCGTTACTTATTCGTGGTTAAATTAATTTCGCAGGGATTAAAAATCAGGTTGACCTGTGGTCGTAGATTAAAAATAACCATAGTACAGCTAAA
>NW_017100969.1:385887-416820 GCF_001263275.1 Habropoda laboriosa
GTATTACATTCCATAGAGTCGGCCTACCGTTTAACTGCCAGTTGGAGAATTGACCTGCCGTTTGACTGACACTTGTAGAATCGGCCGTACATTTGACTGACACTTGTAGAATCGGCCGTACATTTGACTGACACTTGTAGAATCGGCCCTAGATTTAACTGACACTTGTAGAATCGGTCCTACATTAAACGCCAGACAGTGAACGTGTTAATAAGTAAATGTTGTTCAAATTATATCGTGTTTGATATCATTTTCATCAGAAAAATCTCACCAACATGTTAAAAAAAATTTCAGATGAAAAAAAGTAAAATTAAAGAAATTATATTTTTCTATTACGAATTGTCGAG
This sequence comes from Habropoda laboriosa, assembly GCF_001263275.1. Lineage (NCBI taxonomy): Eukaryota > Metazoa > Arthropoda > Insecta > Hymenoptera > Apidae > Habropoda > Habropoda laboriosa. The sequence goes on from NW_017100969.1 coordinate 386,235, forward strand.
CCGTGAAATCTCGTAAAAGAAACCGAGTGGTGTAGCGTTACACGCTTGACTGACAGCGAGCGAGATAACATTGGCGCAGCAATGACCCAGCCTAGGCGTAGGACCATCTATGTGGTCAATTGTAGAATCCAAACTTACTGACTCTTGTAGAGAATTTACTGTAATCATTGGTGAAGAAATTGAAATGTATGTGAACTATTGTAACAAAACTCGTATCAATCGCTCGGCGCAAGGCATAAGTGACTCCACTAAAAAAGCCAGAATTGATCGGTAAGAAGAAAAAACAGCTGAACAGCATTTGTTTCAAGAAGAGGAAGGTTCCCGCTATGGTTCTGGACTAGCAGATTAATAATATATAAAGTTATCCCTATGTAAATTGCGCTCAAAACTTTAAACGCGTTTTTCTCGAAACCATGTTTTCTGAAATGGTTGCCACGATCTGGCAAAAACTACTTGACCAATCGAAATCAAATTTTGCACATGTCTTCAGAACATGTGTGGCTATGGTCGGTAGTAGAATTATGCCAAAATACATATTTTTCTGATTTACAGAGCCTCTGAAAGACGAAAAAATGTCGAAAAAATCGATACTTCATATTCAAAGTGCCGCCATTTTTTTTTAATATTCAATATTTTTATTTTATTCTACTATCGACCATAGCGACCTGCATTCTAAATAAGAATCAATTGGATTTTTTTAATTCAGATAAGCAGAACGGCTCAAATCATGGCAACCATCAACGTACTTTTTTTGTTCATGCCTGTGTTTGACGTATTCCACAGCTGCCATGTTTAATTACTTTTCAACAAAAAAATTTGTAATCATTCTTCAAGGACAAATAAATACATAAGAATGAAGCTCATGTTAATAACTGTTACTGAAATTCTATAATAAATTAGCAAAAAAGGCCTAGAAAAGCGGCTGTTTATATAGAGTTCCATTTTTTAGGTCTTCTTTGAGATTTTTTTACAAAGGAACCATAAGACTTTTTAGCATCGATCTTTTGCACATATATTTGTTCATGTTTTAAGGATATTCGCTTATAGAACATTCATCATTGTTTCAAAGTGATAATAATCCAAATTGATTGAATTATAAGTTATTTAGAGACCAAAACAAAGAGTCCAGAAAGATTCTTGATTAGTATGAGTATGGCTATGGTGTGAACCAGGATAAAAAAAATATTGAAAATTAAATAAATAGGGGCAGTTTGAAGTTTGAATGTCGATTTTTTCCATTTTTGTTCGTATTTTGTGAGTTATAATTTAAGGGGATTAGGAATTTTTTGATTTTTCTGGTTGCTGCGATAACGCCACATTTACTGAACATGCGTGCATAATTTAGAGTCAATCTTTCTGCACCCCTAACATTGACAGTTCCTTTCACCCATTCACCGTGGATTTCGGCACGTAAAACAAAATGTGTCAAATACTTTTTTGAAAATTTCGTCACATATAAGATTCATCAGAATCGGAGATTAACATTTGAAAATTCTCCTTCGTTAGTAACAAAAGGGTTAAATCCTAACTTTAAAACTTTGAATGTTGCATTATATTAACAGATAAGAGAACTAATTTCCAACTACAAGAATATAGGTAATATAAAATTAGCAATAAGGCAACAATGGTAGGCGTACCCGTCATTCGTAGGTCAATCAGTTTCTGCCAAAATTGAGATTTGTTGTTATAATACAGCCGTTCAATACTCAAAGGGAGCTCCCGCTAAGCGGGATAAATATTTGGCATTTCGCCGAAAGCCGTTCTCTTTTCTCTTTCTCTCACTTTTAAATTCGGTCAACAGAATCAACCGATCGAGACCGGAGAGTAGAACAGTTCTGTGGTTTTTCGATGCCGCTTGTTTCCCTCGAATTGCCTTTCAGTCAGCCAATAACTTTTCTTTCTTCCCGCTGAAAACGACTGCCGAATTCGGATTTTCTGCCACAAGAGAGTGCACAAACAGCTTTGCCACCGGTTCAGCTCTTCTTTCAATAATTCAGCCGTTTATTTCGATAGTGGTGTAAGTCCATTTTTAAAAACAATCGAGGTTGTGCACGAATTGCACGTAAAACGTATTGTTAACATCTTACCGTGAAATATCATAGATCGAAACATTTTAAAGACATAAAATTATCACCTCTCTACAAAACTTCTATACCCATAACCTCAGCTAAATATAAAGATACGAGTGATTTATTCCCTTATATTCCACCTGTGCACCACAATTATTTCAAAACCTTTCTCATGGTGTCAATGAAGATGTTTCAAATTAATAAATTAAAAACCGTGAATATTTTTTTTATTCTTACGCCCTACCAATGCGGTGAATCAGGATGCGCCAGAGCCTTCGCTGCCACCAGAGGGCTGGGGGTACACAGAAGAAGAGCCCATGCAACCACAACAGACATGGAGATGCCGGCACCTACCAAGCCCCGATGGACTGATGAAGAAACGGCCATGCTTGCGAAGGAGGAGGCTCACCTCACGCTCATGGGGGAGAGATTCTTAAACCAAGCGCTGGAGAGGATATTTCACCAGAGAACGCTGGAGGCAATAAAAGGACGAAGGAGAAAACCCGCATATAAAGGGATGGTGCAGCGATTGATCACGGAATTGACAACCGCAAGACCAGCACCAGAGCCTCCTCCTCAAGACACCACCGATGAGAATGACCCAATACTGATTCACTTGACAAACCTCCAGGCGTCGAAAGAGAATAGCTACCAACCAACCGGCCGATCTCCAAGACATAATAGAGCATATAAGGACAAGTGACAAGGTGGAAACTCTGCAATACCTCACAATTTATCTGTGGAAGCTGCGCCAGCCACCGCAAACCCCTAGGAAACAACATCGAGGGACTCCAAATAAACGGTCACGAACACGCAGACAACAGAGACGGCAAGACTACGCCATGGTACAATTACAGTGGCGCCGGAACAGAAAGAGGTGCATGATAAATATACTGGATGGACTGGGAAGGATGGATCAGTCACTCCAAGAAACTATAGAGCCCTTCTGGAAGGAGATGACGAAAGGAGCTTCCAATGCAACACCTCCTATGTCAGAAGAATACACCGCCACCCATACAAGCATATGGGCGCCAATTACAGAAGCGGAAGTAAAGGAGGCTATGTTGCCAAGAAATACAGCAGCAGGACCCGGTGGGTTCTCCGCAAGGCAACCCAGATCCATACCAACAAGCATTCTCTCAAGAATATTTAACATCATTCTGTTCTGCTGCACCTGCGTACCGCGAGAACAGTGTTCCTTCGAAAGATCAGGGATGCTAAAGAACCAGGGGACTTCAGGCCGATCACAATTCCGTCGGTGATGACAACAAGATGCCTACGTAAAATACTGGCCACAAGCTGCAATCCAAGTAGACGATAGGCAAAGAGTCACTGACGGATGCAGGGACAACACCTTCCTACTGGATCTAATCTTGAAGTACCACCACAATCGGTTCACATTCGGAGTCACCGACGGATGCAGGGACAACACCTTCCTACTGGATCTAATCTTGAAGTACCACCACAATCGGTTCAGAGATCCATCCCTGGCATCCCTGGAGGTAAGCAAGAGACCTTCGACTCTGTCTCACACAGAGCGTTGGCAACTATAATGCGCACAGTAGGGTGCCAAAAGGAACTGATAGAATACGTCACCGACACTTACAAAGACTGAATGACTGTTCTGGAAGAAAGCGGATAGAGATCATCAGCACCGATCCTGCCGGAAGAAGGAGTCATGCAAGGAGACCCACTCTCCCCAATCATCTTCAATATGGTGATGGACCAATTATTGAAGAAATTATCACCGGAGATTGGGTGCAGAGTGGGGGGAGATTGTGTCAACGTCGCAGCATTTGCGGACGACTTAATCCTCTTCGCAACAACACCAAGAGGCCTACAGAAATTGATTGACACTGCCACGGAATACCTAGGGAGCTGCAGAATGACTATCGACATTTTGTTAAAACCTGTCTTATAAAAGCGTTTTATACTACGATCCAAGTAAATGTAATTTGAGAAACAATTTTTCACTTAAACATCGTATAATAAAAAAAATGAAATGTTGCTTCGAGCAACGTCACTTTTAAAATATCTCATACAAGGTGTTCCGTGACTACATAGTGGTATAACCGTGAAGGAAGTGATTCTATATAAAAAAGTAAATGGAAAACATAGAATGAAATTTTTCCATAAAAGTCTTAGTTTTCGAGGAAATTGGATTTAAAGATTCGGTACAAGCTCTCACTTCCACTTGTAATTTTATATTGACACAGCGGTAATGTTAAGTTTGGTAAATACATAGTTTATGTAGAAGATAGTGTAAATCTTCTGCATCTTAAAGCGTGAAAGCGCACTTTGAACAATTCGTGCAGTACTGTAAATTTAAGTAAAGGAAATCGTTAGTAAATGTAGTATCAGTACTTAGTATGACATTAGCATCGCGTACAGTACAAACATAAGGCCTTGAGATTAGGACTGTTACTATTGCTCGGATTTACGAATATCTAAGTACGTACACTACCGGCCAAAAGTTTGGAATCACTGTGCATTGCAATTTACACAAAAATTTCCAGAAAAAATTCGGCAGCTTTTGGAATTTTTTATCACTCAAATCAATCGATATGAGACAAATTAATAAACGTAGAGTTGAGACAAAAGTCTATAAAAAATTAGTAGCAGATTCAGTATTGATGAAAACTGAGAGATGATTCCAAACTTTTGGCCGGTAGTGTACATCGGGTACCCGCAAAATTTATATTCGGATATCCGGATATCGAGATACTTGTTTAATTTAGATTCGGTATGTACGTGCTTGATTTAAATTCCGATATTCAAACCAGGAATCGAACGAAACTGTTAACTTTTATAAATAAAAGTTATTTACCGAACTTTTAACTTTTTGATTATTTCTTTTCGGTTTTAAGTTACCTTTGTACATTAACACTTTACCTCTGTTGTAGAAGCTCAGTCGTAACAGTTATTTTGTATTTCATTATTAAAATTTCTGAAGGATCGTATAGGTACTTTTTAACAGATACTTTGGGGTAAAATGTAAAAGTTAGAATAATTTTTTTGATAAACACTGGATGATTGCAAAAGTTCGTACCCGATTTTCATAGGTGGCGAGAACCTCATCGACTTCTGCACAGACGTTTCTTTTAGCATAATGTTACATTCCTATCGAAAGATACACTGCTTGTGTTTTATTTTCAAATAATTGTTCTATTCATTCCATTTCAGTTTCAAATGAAATCTGCTTTTGCACACATCGATTGTGTTTTATTTTCAAATCGGGCACGAACTTTTGCAATCATCCAACATTATTTAAAGAATTGCAAGCAGGATAAGTAGGGAAAAGAAAGCAAGTTGTGATTTCTATATAATTGTTTTATTTTACTAACAATGAGAGGAAAATTGAATAATACAAAGAAGAATTAATTATATGTACGCTCTGAATCACAACTTCTGAACTACTGTTAAGGCTTGCGGTTGATCTTTCGATCGTTCAAGCTTTGCCCTTTTTTGCACGTGTGTGCCGACTAATGGTCTAAGGCTTCGAAGGACCAGTTTCTTGATTGAAACACTAAGTTTTTATTTTATGTTCTATTTTCTACAACTAATTCAAGATATAAATTCTACTGCGAAGTGAGAGGTGTTTCGGTGATTTTTCCTTTTCTAAATCACCAATCGGTTTACTCCGGTGCATCGCAGCCTCCCTCCATTTCGCCCTTAGCGCGTTACCTTAGGTTGGAGTAAACAACGACCGGAGAAATTGTTCGGTGGACGGATGCGTGGGAATCCTGTGGAATCTCCGCTTTTCTAGGCTTTGTTAAAGTCAATGGGCCCATCGACGTTGGCAAAAGTCGCGGGCCACTTTTCTATTTTTCCCTTCGGAGACTCCAGGATTTATGGCAGGGGCTGGTCCTAAGGACTAAGTGTCGCAGGCAACGCAATAAACACTTGTGGTGTTTTGAGAAAGCGATATTTGCCTGCGACGGCGACCACTTGACTCGCTGCCATAAATTCGGCTACAGGACACGTCTTAACAACTACCAAAAAGATTGTCTTGAAATTTGTTTGTTAAAAATACAGTAAGAAAAGCATTATTTCCCAAATTTTCCCACCTCCCTTGCAAATATTTCTATACAAATGGAGCTTCACTGAACTGCTCAGGATTTCAAGGAGAAACCTACGTACCTCATAACGGGAAATCTGCTTGCCACAACTTTATCTTTTTCAAAACTTCATTTTATAACTGATTTTTTGGAACAGAAAAGATAATAGTCAAAAAATTACTGTTATTTCATAACTAATTGGGAATTTTAACAGTTTCATTCGATCTCTGATTTAAATACTCTCTTTATTTGTAATTGAGTATCTGTAAGGGCTAAGGGCACATGTGCGTGAGTGATGCAAAAGACAAGACAAGACAAGACAAATACAAGATCCGGATTTAAATTTAGATTTCGAATTCTAACGTGTAATTGGAGTACTCGAATATCAGGACAGCAAGAGCTCTACTTGAGATAGTTAAATGCACGCGCACTTCACGAATATTTAAATTAACTCGAAAACTAAGCTTCTTGTAATAAAATTTTATTCTATATTTTCGGTTTACTTTTTCGTGTAGAATCACCCTTTTCACGGTTGTACCACTTGTTACGGAAAACTCTGTGTATTCAACGCACAACGATTCTCTTTGAAATATAATCGAAGATAAAGCAACAGAAAAATCTAGTTTGAATATGAATCACAGGTGAAACAAAAACAGATCCAATGGCAGCGTAAGACATATTTTCCACGGTCGTGAAAATATGTAGGTCTCTGTTCCCGCGCGTTTTATAGGAAATCGATGATATAAAACTTCCGAGGCGTTAAGCACGATTCTCGTTCGCCCAGAAGCCACTCGATTTCAAACGTTCGTTAGTTATTCTAAGTTTAAGAGCTCTCGACTAAAAATTTCATCACCTTTAAGTTTCGATTTACTTGCAAGTTTCTTCGACGTCCTTCATCTCAGGCTTCATTAAACATCTTTATTTAGAAACCTTCTTCTGTTTTTACCTTCCTCTTTCCTTGTTCCTCTTTCGTTAGTATTAACATTTGCAAGCACCAATTTACACTCTCTTCATCTTTCGGAATATGTATTACCGCCTTATGTCAATCAATTGCTTGTCCTTATGTCATTTGAAGCTCCACCCTGACTATAATTATGAAATGAAAATAATGAAATTCGGTGTGCTTATCGCGAAACATTCAAGGAACAACGTATATTTTTTTCAGATTTTTGAAAACGTGAGTAGGGGTTCGTTTTTGCAAAACAAAAATTTATTTACAATTTTCATATTGGAAAAGGGCGCGTGCAACAAAATTAGAAATATACTTAGAAAGTTCCATCTTTTGCGATGCGAATGAAAATCAAAATTTTCTCTGTAAGTGTAATAGTTTCAGAGATAAAAATTCGTTTACACAGTTCATGTTTGGCTAATTTTCGCACTTTTTCGCGATTCTCAGTATTTTATAATTTGTTAATAACTTTGAAGCTAGCAAAATGATGACATAAACTCATCATTATTTCACATAAACTACAACATATTACAGTTTCATCAAAATCGGAAGACACGCTGCCAGAAAATGATCGATTTGGCGTGGAATGCCTCGAGTACAACAATATCTATTATAACCTTCGTAGACAGTTTAAAGATCTTTTTCTCAAAATACATGATTCTCGTTGTATATACAGGTACTCATAATAAACAGAACGTAGACGTTAGATTTTACTAAAATCTCTACTTTTATCTCCCAGTAAAATGCAAATTTAAGTAATAGTTCCTAACATTTCAAAATATTCTGAATTTAATTCTATTCGTTAAATTATAGTAAAAAGTGTCCCGTTAACATATACAAAAATCAAAGAAACGTTTTATTTACCATCAGTCACATCTTACATCTTTATATTTCGAAACAACTTGAAATCTTTCGTGTATCATCGTACCATAAAAATATAATGTGAGTTTCAGTAATGTGAAAATATAGGAAAGTACTTGCTAAATGAAATACAAGTATATGTAGATGGCAGATACGCAAACATTTTTCACCCGGAATTGTCTCTGCAATTACACACATGAAAGTGATTAATTAATTTTACATAACAGTCAAGTAGTGTGCACTTGTACAACAGCACTATGGAGTAAAGATGAAGCTTCTAACTTGTCCCTCGCAGCAAACAGTTGCAAGAAGGCAGATATTTCAACCCCACTACCCTACTGTTCAACGCTGTTTTCGCTTGAGGAGAAGTTCCGGTGTAGGTTGATATTAAACAGTACCTAAATACTAACTTTAACTTCCAAATGACTTACATGCAATGAAGTCTTATTATGAAGGAAATCTCAGGAGATATATTTTTTAGGATTTATAGAAGTGAAAACTAAACATTTTTTTTTTCGTCATTTCCGAAGAATAAAAATAATTTTCTGCACTTTAACACTAGAACTACCGACAAAAAGACGAAACTATTTCTACCAAAATCAGTCAAAATGACTGGTCTTTAAAAAATACGTAATATTAGAATATTTTTATATTTATTGACTTATTAGTTTCTTACAAAAGAAATTCCACGTTATTTAGTACATTTTTGGTTTTATTAACCCATTTGGGACCATGATTCATAAATGAGGTTTGCTAGTTTTTACATTAACTTCTCGTGATTCCATCCCTGGTTTTACATTTTCAGCGGCATTTTTAGTAGCAAGTTCATCTGCTAGTTGAAACATAAAATCTTTTCTGGATATCTTTTCACCTGCTATTTCCTTAACTTAAAATGTTAAAAAGTACTTGAAATAGCCATCTTCTTGATGCTGTATATTTCTATATTTCTTTGCCATTTGGTCTGCATTGTCTACACCTTTACTCTTATTATAAAATTCAACTGTTTCAGGTAAGCGCTTTGTCGTGTACTCACGTCGGTTTGAGTTATGTTTCAAACTTGGATCACGAGAGAAAAATCGGACTGTTTTCTAACGAGGTCTGAAGCGATCCCGGAATACCCTTTCTCCAACGTTATAATATAAACGACTTGATTATGCGTTCAGCGCTCGGACTGACTCAATACTTGGTTGTTTAACGTTCAGAATGATACTGATTCGAAATTCAGAGGAAGTCACGCATCTCAGCTACTGAGGGCGGAGTTTAATTTTGGAAGTGAAAAATGGGAGAAATAAGAACATTAAGTATTGGTCGTAGGGTGTGGTGGTGGGAAGTGGTGGTAGAAGGTGGTGGTAGAAGGATGAGGTGTCGGGGTTTTGGGGAATTCCGAAAAAAAGGAGATAGGACATGAGAGAAGGAAGACACTAGTTCAGTAATTGGAAAATCGGGACAATGGTTAATAAACTGAGTTCTGGTGGTGAAATTACCGAGGGTACGCGCTTAATAACGGCCCCGGCTAATCCTATGGGTCGCGGATTCTTCAGGCCCGTCTTACAATTTCCTTAAGCTATAAAAATAAAAGGAGAAAGGCTCGATGCGAAAATAAACAAAAAAAATGTTCGGTACGGAACAGATATTGAAATGTAAATGAATAAAATGACAAGCTAAACGATTAAACCAAGAATCGCAAATTTTGCAGAAATATAAATATATTAATAATTTTACTACCAAGTAAAAAAAATGTCGATATTGAAGTGTAAACGATTAAAATAAGAAATTCCAAAGAAAAATATATCAATAATTCTACGACAAAAGAAAAGTCAACAATAAGTAAAAAAGAAAAAGAAAATGTGGATAAAACGAAGCTCTGTCGCGAGTATAATTCACTTTCGTCACGTTTGCCCTAGAGTTTGTATCGTCAATACGGCTCGATACGCTGGAAAGCAACGAGTTGGTACGGAACACGCTTGTTACTGTTATCAATTCTGACGGATTTATTTTTCCAACTCAATAAAAAAACCTTTTTTCTTCGGTTTGCTTTTGTAAATTGTAAGAACACACCCATTTGATTTACAAAGTAATGATGAAAAACGAGCCATATTATTCTTCTTTGCTTTACAAATTTTTGGTACTTCCCTTTTGTTTCCGCGTGTAGTGCCAACGAATGTGGTGTTTTTTGAATAGTAATTTAGATGCCAGCAGTAAGTTCGTAAAAAAGATGTCAGTTGTTATGGTTCTTCCCTTCGTAGTAAACGGTTCGATAAGTTTGAGTACGACAAATTCACGTAGAGGTTGTAAAAACGCGTGAGAAGTTGTACAAAACGAGAAAAGTGGTTAACTTGGATTCGGTAAACAAATTGCAGGATCCTCTTACACTTTGACTGGTGCTGGTATAAGTAGCCACGATACAAAATTATTTCGATTTTGAATGAAACAAAAAAAAAAACAAAATTCATAATACTCTTTCTTTAGTGATTGCTGCAAAAGTCATGACATCATTTTGGAAAAAACTGTAACATGAAGTAGGAATTTTAAAATGAAATAGTGAAACCACTCATTTCGACTGGTTGGTAGTTCTAGTGTTAAAAAAATGACTCGCAAAGTCCAAAAATTTCTGACTGCGATAAAAGAAAGCATGTCATTACAGATCGACAGCCACCGTTTCCGCGCCTCGAAAGTCGGCCACGTGGCTCATCTGTTCCTATTGTTGTTCATGGAAGAGTAAGTGCGACAGATTTACCGAATCGCTCTTAACCGATTAACAGCGAATGTCACGTCGCGCTCTCTTGTGAGTGTTCAAAAAGCTTGCGTTCGCGACTGTTACCCGCCAAATTAATCTTAGGTAACTAATCCAAATTTGTTTTGCTCGTAACGTTAGCAAAACATAGAGTGCGTCACGAAACGATTGACGACTTGTTTTAAAATAACTCGAGTGTTCGATCGCGACTCGAAATGTACGTGATGTCTCCTCGAACGGCTGGAGAGAGTGTCTTGTTCACACGAGAGAATCTTTGCGAATGTGTTGTGTCTCCTCGAACGGCTGGAGATCTAATGGTGTTCGCTCGATAGAACCTTTTCTCAATCTCTCGCTCGATTCCCGAATTTTTCTGGAGTCCGCAGTGACTCCCCCGCCAAGTGCAAGATGGCACGCTGATTGGTTTTTCACGTACGCACAAATTACCAATCAACGTGCCCCTTGAGTGTCACCCACCCTTCCATTGCGCCCTTAGCGCGCTTTTCCTTGGAAGGAGTGGGACCCTACCTACGGGTGCATGGAATCTTCGCTATCCTTCGGTGACGCGTCGGAAATTCCCGCCAGGTCAACACTCGGCCGGTTTATGACACGTCTTCGGTTATTGAGGACGCGGAAAAGTCGAAATTCTAAAGGCATTGTTCTGTAAGAAATTACTTATTTTTTCGCGGAGCTACGGAGCGTCTTTGTTCTGAAAAATAACCTTCTAATGCGAGCGTGCCATAAACCCGGTCAACGAAAACCCCACGCGTTCCGTACCTGCGCGACGGAACAGCGAAAGTATCAAAATTTCTCCTCCGTCTCCCACTTCCTGACCTTAAGTTCCGCCTCAAGTATCATGCTTGCTTGGTCGACCTTTACCTCAGCCTACGGGCTATATTTCCTTTACAAACGCCTACTTTAAACTCCATAACTAACAAGGGGTGGCGACGTGAGACCAATAGCGCCCTTACCTTTTACCGGATCACTGGACGTTGTCTACGGAAGACTTCGCTTGGTCACAAGGAAGTTCACTCTTGGACCCTCTTTTTACTGGTTCAAGTTAATTCTCCTACTATGGTTACCAATTTACGTAACGAACACTAATATCACCGCAGCTGATGTCAGCGTTTCCGTCGCGATTACTCTTATCAGTATTTTGTTTCTCTCGAAAGATCCATTCGTTCCGCGAGACAGCACGTAGGCTTCCTTGCTTGATTTATTGTTCCAAACAGTACTGATAAAACTCCGCCGTGTTCGAGATGCGATTTGTGCCAACGTACCACTGTTACTTCCGCCAATTCGTCGATGATAAAACCTTTGTTGTGAAACAGCTCCCTGCATACATTACACTAGACCTTCAATCTTTCATCCGTCAGCCTGGAGGATCTTTGTCAGACTGCCTTCTCGGAGCAGAATCGCTACTGAAACCAGCTGTGTTATGTAGAGAAAGTTTCAAATTTACGAAGAAGGTATGTCTACTTTACGCTAATCTGAAATTTTTCGAACCGTGATATCTGCAAAACATCCTGGATACAAAAATTTGAGGGGCTATGCTCAGTCAGGAAGTGGAATTTGTTTTGAAGAAACCTGTGAACTTTTTACGATATAACTTGGACTGTTTGAAAGACTATATTTTCAAGCAGCTATCGTCATTTTTTCATTAAAAAACATTAACAATTGTCAAAAGTATGATCTCTTTTCTGAATGTCCCTTTTTTAAAAGCGTTTTGCGGTGATCACAGCTGCTCGTATCTGGATTACTTAACATCAATAATTCGGACCAACTTGGTTTTTATATTAAATTATCTAGTCTTTGAACGAAGCACGTTTGAAAAAATTGATTTGCAACAAAATGGCAGCCGCTCAAACTCAAGGTATCAGTGTGCAGTATAAAAAACGCTTGATTTTCGTCAATTAAAAAAAAAACTAGCCATCGAAACAAAAAATCCTTCGTTCAACGACTACTTTTCTATCCCTACATCTCTGTCTCTGTCCCTACAAAATTTGAAATTAATCGATACAGTGATTTTTGAAATATTTTAGTTACCGATTTGGAAAATGTGCTTCAGAGAAAAGTTTCATGTTGAGTATACACGCGAATAAAGTGTTAATTTTTCAGCTTCGTAGATTTTAAACGAATCAACTTGAAACTGCCTAAGATGAAAGATGATATGACTAAAGAAAATGTGAAAACCCAAAAAGTGAATTTTTCAAAATTTCTAAGTGAGCGTACCCCCTTAAATGGATACTTTTTAAGTAAGCATTTCTACGTATCCCTAGTGTATATAATACATACTTGGTGGGTGAGCTATAGCGAGGTCGTAAATCACGACGTCAAGCGAAAATATCGATTGATCTAGCCACATGTCTTACAGAAGCCCTCCAAATCTCAAGTCACAAGTGTCTAGCGAAAGACGTGAACTTTCTGACAGTCCCCGCATCTATCATTCACCCGCACCTATCTTTTCTTCCTGCTTTTATTACTATTTTAACCACTTAACGCTATGTGGTCTTGTCTGACACGTGTTCAACTAATCGTCCGATAAATGTAATTTTGTTTAATTATTTTCATTCGTTTTCCATATTTCGTTATCATCTTTATTATGGCAGTAACGTGAGTTACAGCATGATAAATAACGGCGAACTTATTTCTACACGTCTAGGAAATAATTAAAAAATAAATAAAATTGGTCGTGTAAGAAATGCGAGATTCCGGCGGCGAAGTGATGGCCTAGACTTTATAACCCCGGACATTGTATACTAATATGGATTAAGCTTTATTAGAATCACTGTATATATAAATAAACTCTAACGAAATTTAACTTAAATTGATCGAGGTGAAATTACACCCTAATTACCCTGACAGAGGTGTAATTTAACCTTTAAATGTTTTAGTAATTAATAGACGGATTTAACTAAATAAATAAATTCACTTGATTTATAGTGATTAATTTTGTAATTTAATTTAAAATTTATTAATTAATCTTGGGATCTCGACTTAACCCCGGAGACCCCAAGAGTAATATAAATTACTTAATTTGTATTTTAATTGATTAATAGAAATTTAGCCAGCTCTCAAATAGTTACTGCGATCGATTTGGGGTTATTAATAGACGGATTCAACTAAATAAACAAATCCACTTGATTTATTAGGAAGAGAAAGCGCGCGGGTACCTGAGGGTCCCATAAACTAAGCCCTTTTCCCCGGAAAGTCGAACGAGGGGGCTCCAATGATTTTTCGGAGCAACGCGGAATACGACGCGGAGAGGACACTCTGGAAATAGACGGACACCGGTGCACTTAGCAGTCGCTTAGAACTATAGTTTAATACATTTTTGGATACCACCCTATCCTGTGTTAAATTCATTTAAGTTGTGATTACAGTCGTTTACGGCACATCAAGTAGAGAATAATATGAGCGTTAAGGGATTAAATATACTGTAACGAAAGTACCGATACCGAGTTGTCTTTGTACGGCCCTGAACGAGACTCGAGCTCCTTATCTCACCTAAACAGATGTTTTAGCGATTGGATTTTATGTTCTTCCACGCCTGTCTGATTTCACGATCTCACAGTAACTCTTCCTCCAAGTACATATACTTAAGGAGTTTTTGTAACAATAAGCCGAACATACAACGCAAAACCCAGCAAATTACGATCTCGCAAGCAACACTATTCTTTACATAGTCAAATATATTTAGAAAAATCTTACCGTGTAGTTATCACTGACGTAGATAATTTAATGGAACTTCCTTTGAGCACTTCTATTCTATTTTTCTTCCTACCGTTCTTAATTTCCTTCTAACACTGTCGGATTACCCTTCAACAGTCCGTTGAAGAGCCAAATGCGCCGGTAATTGAACCGTCCCGGGAACAACTTTATTGACGGTTACTTTGAGACGCAAAGTGTACGTTCAGGCTGTTATTCAACTGTGGCCGACAACGTAATAAATTGAAAGTTACGCAACTGGAGAACAGTGAAATGGTCTCGCGTTCGCCTTGACTCTGTTTATTCTATCGTTTCCCATTTCAATTACGTTTCCCGGTAAATACTTACGTCTGGCGAAATCACCGCCACGTTCTCCTCGCGTAGCTGCTGTGGAAAGAAAATTCATAACGGCATGAGAGATACCTTTAATAATTCTTAATAATTCACTCCGCGTGTAAGGAATACAAATTACAGGTATTGCATGCTGGTAACGGCGGGCAATGCGTTTCACGTCTCGGAATAAAAAACGGTGTCATGCTGTATTCTGATAATGCTTAAAACCGTTGCGATAAGATTGAATCGTGGTAGAACTATATGAGCCTGGTTTTCCGTCGCGCTTCTCTCTTCTTATACTCTGTTCAAAATGAGAGTAACCTCGCTTCGCGCATGGGACGTGCCTAAGGCAGGGCTAGAACCACTAGAACGTCCAAACTTAACCACCTGCTGTCCGGCAAACCTAAAGTGAACCCTTTTATTAACTCCGAATGTGAACTGAAATTATCAAATCGACTCGACGGAATTCATTTTTAAGGATTGATATACCTGCGTATTAAATTCGCATTCGTATAAAGATTCGAATTAAATCAGCACAGTGAAACAAAGAACTTTTACACATTCGCAACAATCACAGAAACAAGTAGAACGTGTGACACTGACTGCAGCACGGAACAGAACGCTCTGAGCGAAGAAAAAGTGTGAGGGAGGGTGAGGAAAGATATTAACGACTCTGCTAAAATCGGGATGTACGCGTCTATACTGATACAATGGACAGCAATGCTTCTGTTTTTCTATAAGCGATTTTCAAATATTGCGTTCGCGTCTGACGAGAGGCAGGCAACTTGCAAGCCGGCTATTCTCATCAACACACGCTTCACGTATTCAGGAAATCAACTCGCTCTGACAGTGAGCCACGAAGAAACAGCAGCAAAAAGAAAAAAAAACAAATATATTACAACTAAACAAAAATTATAAATTATCTCCACGGACTGTGTGAGCATAACCAAAGTCCTAAACAATACGTTCAGTAACTCCAACAAGAATGTGGACATTAACATCATCTGGATCCCCTCTCATCAAGGGATACAAGGTAACGAAAGAGCAGACGCAATAACAAGAGAAGCTGCATCCCTCACCCCTATTGATCCAATGCTTCCAATTCCAAGACATGATTAAATCAAGCATATAAAGAAGATCATAAAAGAAGATTGGAACAACGCTTGGTCCGCTACTAAAAGTACAAGAATCCACAGTACAGTTCAACACTTCTACCAACACATTCCATTCGATAATATGAGCAGAAGTGAAAAGATTGTAATGTCCCGCCTGCGGACGGGACACACCAAAACAACTCACCAATATCTAATCGAAAAAACAGAACCACCCTACTGCAGCCTATGCCGAAGCCGACTAACAAGCACCCACATACTCTACCGAATCGCATAGACAGAGGTATAAAATAAAACTCGATACAGTCCTAACCTCACCAGACCACATGAAAAACACGATGAAATACCTTATAGAAATAAACACGTTCAGCAAAATTTAACCAATTCAAGCCATCGTCGTTGCTAATGACCTGGTAGTCGACGCGGTGTAAAACTCCGAGGAAGAGTAAGAAGAAAAATTATAACATTAGCGATGTTCGCAATATTTTTAGCGTGCTACAGCACGGTAGCATGTATCGAGTAGCCGCCCCTGTTTGATCATGTTCTAAGACATTGTAAACAAGCGAACGAATTTTCCAATTCTATTTGACTACAGTAATAGATTGCACACTTGAAATTTCTTAAAATAGGATATGAACTCTGTGCTTATAAATTCTACGTTATTATAACGGTATGATATGTTTATATCTACTCACAAGGGAACTTCGGTAACCCGAAATGTCCGACATTTTTTAAACTTTGTGGGTTTCTAGGGGACCTCGGGAGAAGTATCGGGCGATTTCTTTTTTGGCTCAATTGTGGTTCTTCGGGGTGAAAACAGCCCTTGAATGAAGATAAGTGTTACCCTATTTCCCTGTATATCTTCAAAACTATAGTAGATATAAAAAATGTTTATAATAAAAATTAAATGGCTTTTTATGCCTTATAAGACTGTGTTATTAAATTAATAAAAATTCTTTTTTTAAATAAAAAATCTTCCACTACCGTTGTGAAAAATCATTCTATCATATCGAAAAATATGTCAAATAAATGCAGATAAATATGTTAATCTTATCGGATAATGTGATATTTAAATAATTTTAATTGATACGTGCTTTGTGTGCTGTCTTCGTCGCGCTTGGAACGATGCGTTATCAGGTACCAAGTATGTGTGCGAATCTTTGGTATTTTTTTTTTTTAATCTTTTTTTTAGTATTTTAGTATTTATGTGCATTTATTTGACATATTTTTCGATACGATAGAAAATCAAAAATTTTTCACAACAACGATAGTGGAAGATTGTTTATTTAAAAAAAGAATTTTTATTAATTTAATAGCGCAGTCTTATAAGACATAAAAAGCCATTAAATTTTTATTATAAACATTTTTTTATATCTACTATAGTTTTAACGATATACAGGGAAATAGGGTAGCACTTATCTTCATTCAAGGGCTGTTTTCACAGAACCGAAATTGGGCCAAGAAACAATTGCCCGATATTTCTCTGAGGTCCCCTACAAACTCACAAAGTTTAAAAAAAATCGGACATTTCGGGTTATCGAAGTTCCCTTGTCAGAGAAATACAAAGTGCATTTTAACGACGTTGATCGATCTTTTGCCATTAGGAAAAGTAGTTCGTAGATAAAGAGTGACAAATTTAACGAACAACAGATTTCAATTGTATCCTAATATGTTCTACGCGGGCAAGGTTTGTGTGTAATAAAAATTTTGTAAAAATATCACAATGAGAAATTTTATGATTAGGTGGATGTCCCGCTCTGCCATGAGACCGGCCGAGGGCGACACATCGGACTGCATCCTGGTGGTTGGCATATCTCGACCGAAGATGGCCGCCGCTTTTCTCACGGTCGTTCTCCTCTCTCTCTTTCTGACCTTCCACATTCTCTACGATAGCGCAATCTACAGCTTGCACGCGGCCTCAGCCGTTGAGGGCCGTACCGTTGAACTGGTCTCGCAAGTCCACGCCACACCGCCATTGCTTTTCTCCAGCAAGGTGCACTTCCCGCGCACTAGTCGGCATTTACCTCAAGCAATCATTATCGGGGTGCGGAAGTGCGGCACCAGAGCGCTACTCGAGATGCTCTTCCTTCACCCGCAGATCCAGAAAGCTGCTGGCGAAGTACATTTCTTCGATCGCGACGATAATTACGGGAAAGGCCTCGAGTGGTATCGGCGGAAGATGCCTTATTCGTTCAGGGGCCAGATCACCATTGAGAAGAGTCCCAGTTATTTCGTCACACCTGAGGTGAGTGCTCGACTAGAATCACTTCATTTTTCAACGATTTTCAACTTACATTTCGGCAGATTGCTGTAGAATGTGGAACAATTCGTTCTGCATGCTATTAGGTCATCTCGTAAGCGTATACAGCACATATGGGCAACCTCCGGCCCTAATCTATTTCAGCGAAGTTTGTCTGATTCATGGTGGGAGAAAACATGGTGTGTTCTACTAACTCGCATCAAACTGACGTCACATGACTTGCGCAAAACACACCATGTTTTCTCCCACCAAGGTCTCTTTCTCACTTGACTCGAAGACAGAATGATAATTTGGCCCCCGAACTAGGAAAGGCTGTCTATGCCTGCTATAGAATATGGAACAATTCGTTCTGCATGCTATATAGGTCATCTGATAAGCATATACAGGGTGTTTCAGCTGAAGGAGGCCACCTAAATATTTTCTTTGTTTTCAACGACGTGAAAAATGTTTGTCGTACAATTTGAATGGTTTCGAAAGAGGAATAACATGGAAGACAATTTTTTTTAGTTTCTTCAAGGTCATTGGTATTTTTTTATCCAAGAAACGTGTATTTTTTCTATTGCATCTTGCAGCGGTTGAAAAAGTACATTTGAGTATGCCTGAATCATGACCTTCAGATGATTTTGAACACCAAAAATGTGATGAAATTGTAAGACAATGTTAGGATGTGCCACACAGTGGCACACAGCCGAAACAACGCATTTTTGGGAGACGTGCAACCACCCTCAACACGTTTTCATCGCACACCTCCTGGCTTCGTGTAGCCGTAGATGCCTCCATCCCAGATGAGCCCGCATTTGTAGGAACCTAGGGAAAAATATTGAGCGACCCAACGGGAATCGAACCCGGGACCTTCGCCTTACCAAGCCGAGGCTTTGCGCGCTACGTCAACCACTCCCTCTCTATTCTCCCTTGTCGGTTTCCTATTTGGGTATGGAGGCCCCGATACTACATATGTAATCTATTATTTAGCATCCCCACACTGCTAATGATGATTTACCATTTCGTTGTTTCAGGTACCTGAAAGAATTCGCGCGATGAACGCCAGCGTAAAGCTACTGTTGATAGTGCGGGAGCCGGTAACTAGAGCGATATCCGACTACACGCAACTGCGAACACACGCAGCGACCGCATCAACGCTGACAAATGAAACACCGCGAAGTGTGCAACAGCAACAACAGCAGGCGGGGCGGAGCTTCGAGGAGCTGGTGATTCGACCAGACGGCAGCATCAATGAGTCGTACAGGCCAGTCGCAATCTCTCTCTATCATACTTACATGCATAGGTGGCTAGAAGTGTTCTCCAGGGAGCAGATCCTCATAGTGAACGGGGATCAGCTGATCGAGGATCCAGTACCCCAGTTACGTAGAATCGAGAACTTCCTCGGGCTGGAGCCGCGAATCGGCAGACATAATTTCTACTTCAATCATACGAAAGGCTTCTACTGCCTGCGTAATGAAACTTCGGAGAAGTGTCTAAAAGAGAGCAAAGGCAGAAGACATCCACGAGTTAACCCGGCAATAGTCACCAAGCTTAGGAGGTTCTTTAACGAACACAACCAACGATTCTACGAGCTTGTAGGAGAAGATCTCGGCTGGCCTGAGGAATAATCGTAGAGAAGTGGTCGATACCCACGTATCACCCGGTGCGAATATCACGTGCAGCCACGAGGGGTCGTTGACTCAAATGCCTTCAGTTTTCTCGAAAAGAATTCTTTTTCGAATACGTTCGTTACTATTGCTACTAGCTGTCACTGCGAATTTTTACAATTTACGTTAATCGAATTTAACAAGAATGGAAATCACGGAGGTTCAGACCTTGGACATGGGTCAAATCCTAATCGGAAAACTCGGCTGGCTCGAGATAACTTTTTAGCAAAATGAACACGAACAAGGTTCCTGTGCTTGACATGATTAAAGGAAGCTTATAATTGCTACGAAGTACCTCGAAAAAAAACTCAATTCACGAAGATTACGTGAGAAACTTCCTTGTCAAGATTAGCAGAAATATCGTCCAGGGGGCACATTAAGTAGCATGGCTGTTGCAAAAAAAAAAGAAGAAAGAAAAGAAGAACAACATTGAGAAATATAACGACGAATTAAACTTCGTGATTCGAATTCATCAAGACATAAATTCGAGTTGAAAATTTAGTAGAAAAGTAGTCAACAGTTGTTTTTGATTGAAAAAAAAAAAAAAATGACATATTCGCAACTGTGCAATCTGGAAATGCATCGTTGTGAAGAGATTCATCGTTATCTTGGTGAATATTACGAGATCATTTGGGAACAAAATGCTTCATCTGCAACTGACACTCCCCGTTGAGAAGAGAATCAAAGCTGATCTGGATGAGTACCTTTTATATTTTACTGATTAGCTGTAAAACCAGAAACGCGTAACAGATCGATAATAGGGTAGAATTGAATAATTCACAAGCCGTCAATGTGCTCGAACACTTTTCACCGGTAACAAACATCCGTAAGAATCTCCCAAAAAAACATAATCTCGCAACGAGACAAGTTACCTTCTAATTTAAGTGTTTCGCTGGTAATTTTAGTAGAATTTCCGGCCAAGAGTTATTACGTTACATTCTCACTTAAAAGGAAAAAAACTCTGAAACAGGTTTTCCTTCATCAAAGCTACGTAATTTGAATGCCTGATTAGCTGTTCGTTAACAGCGCGCGAAGAAATAAAACAAGTTTCTTTGGCAGAGTATGAAAGAGTGGCGCAACGAGCCCCCTTAAAAAGTATAACAATTCTGCAACCTGTCTAGAAAGCACGCTCGAACACGCAAACTTGAGTGGACGCTCAAAAACTCCTAGCAACGAGTCAAACCGTTAAATCGAGTGCATGCAATTTAATGGGTGTATTCTCCGGCTAGGACACTTCATTTTTGTCGAAAATTCTGAGTCTTCTCTCGTGTTCACATTTCAGTCGGTCGTTTCTGCGACCTAATTGTTTCGAAGTGCTGCTTTTAATGCTGTACCGTTTCTGGCTAATTTCTGATCTTGACTCCGTTCGAAAAAGTTCAACCTGAGGAAATTATAGCAACTAAGATACAATTTCCTCTGTCTAACAGCTGTCCTAAACTTGATCACCATGCACAGTGATAACAGAAATCTTAAGCATACTATGCTTTATGTAGTTAATCTACTTAAAATGAAAGTATTTTAAAGAAAGTATCTTTTTTTTGTAATAAGATATGCAAACTGAAACATTTGAAATTGCCATCTTGATTTACGTTGGCATTATCCTTTATAAAGGAAGATAGGTTAAACTAAAGTTGCACAGTTTTAGGGGGGACAAAGATGGACCAAGCGAAATCGTTTTCTGTGAAATTTAGAAAATTTCAAGGTAACAATTCTTTTTTCAAACAGAAGCATATGGTTTCTTTTTTTTTAACGAGATTGCAATAGATTTTTTCTAAATGTCATCAATTTTTATGATCGGATTGGTGGTTGCCTGTGGGAATAATGAAATGACAAGAAGAAGATAAAATCGTTTTTCTTTTATTAACGTTATTTCTGTTTTGTTTTCTGATCTCAGTGGCTAATATGAAAAAGCATGTTATTGCAGAATGACATATTACAAACAGCATTACACAATGTAAGACAATCATTACTCTATCGACTACGAAAATGATCATCGAATATTTTCTGCACGTAAAACCAAGATTTCTTCTTCCTTCCCGTGATTTTATTCTTCCTATAAACAATTACTTGGTCATTAAAAAATATGATAACTATATTTAGAAATATAGACAACCCTGCTACAAAGAATACACGTTTCCATTCCAAAAAGAAAAACGAAACTCACTTGACCCATCTTGGGCTTCCCTTAAAACTATGCAAGTTCAGTATCGTCCATTTTTCTCTATAAATAATACTGACGCAAAATCAAGGTAGCACTTTAAAATGTATACCTACGTAATAATAATCACAAATTACATTTCGTCGATCGTTAAATTCTTATGTAATTTGTTCAATTTATTAAAATAAGTTCTTTAACGCGATGCGTGAGAGAGTGGCTGAAATGTGAATTGGACGTGTATATTTAACCGTAGTGCGGTCTTCGGGTCATTTTCGACCCGTCGTTTTCTTAGTCTTTTAAAAACTCCTACTGTTATCAAGTTTATATTCCCTTAAAAATTGTTACACGCAAGACCTTTGGGTCTTTTTTGCTTATAATGGAACAGAAGAACGCACTAGGGTTAATTGAATCTAAAGCTACAGATATTCAGTAATACCATACTTCTGCCAAAGAACAAGTAGCTACTTGCTAAACCAAGTCAATGTCAGGGAAGATGCCAACTCGTATTTTTACGTTCCAACAATGTCTACCACATTTCAACGTCAGATGCAACTATAATTTCTACCGAACCATCTGATAACGTCGTTAACTTAAAAACACCTGCAGCACCTCCTAATACTACTCAACGCACGTGAATAGTACTCATCTATCAAGGCAGTGCAGCGACACAAGTAAAAATACAGCATCTATATTTATGAAAGTTCTATTTTGTCTTAAGATACGATAAACTAAACGTGTACAATGAAAGTTCCCGTTCGTTCGAGAATCTACAGATAAGGGCTGCCCTTTAACAATGGGCAAAATTAAGTTGAGAGCAGAAGGTCAATAGGACACGCAGAAGTGGTTAAATGTTCATTTAGGAAGAAGTCGGGCAACGGTCCTCGATATTAGTCATAGGCACGTGTATCCTAGAGGAGCGGCCTGTCGGGGCCAAAGTGTGGGAGAGTAGATTGCTAGCGAGTCGTTACTTATTGTCAGAGGGCCGGATGTCTGTCCGTCGATTCTCGTGGCAAACGAACGAATTCGAGCACATTGCACGACGTTGTGTATTTAGGTCGATCGATCTTCAGTAGGTGAGCAGAATGATCCATCGATGCTGTTACCCGTTCCTCCGCGTGGCTGTGCGGAACACCGCACGTCTTGTTCCATCGTGCATCCACCTATACATATCATACACGTATACACAGATAGCTAAGGGAATTCGAACAGACACACGTCTACATGTATACAGGACAGACGGACGGACGGGACAGGCACTGAACACAGAAAGTAACGCCGGCCAAAATAAAATAGAGACGGGGGTTAAACGGAATGGGGCCGTTCTCGATAAACGAAGTATAAATTATGAACCTTCTCGGAATGGTCCACGTTGTCCCGTTGACTCTCGTCACATGGATCACATTGGTCCGTGAGTTTACATATCATATAGGTTAACTAGTTGATATTATAAAAGATTTAATATTTTTATAATCCACGTTGGAAGTTGTTATATGGAGTCGTTAAGCTTATTGTGTACAGGAGGGAAGCCACTCGTTTGTATAGGGATAAGAGAATTTGGAGAAGTCAGGTAAGAGAACTCTGTGATCTTGAGTTTCGTTACTCCAGCCGACCCGGTTAACCAAGAATAATTTGCTCCATGCGTTTCGAGAAGAGAGAGAGAGATGTACAATAAACTTTCTCCCCGAGGAGTGCACGACTCACCGAATCAATTAAGGGTTTGATAAATGAATTATTTCATGAATTGCGTTTATACTTTCGGCTTGTAAAGGCAGAAAGACTAGACTGAAGTAGTAAGTGTGGTTAAAGCCAGTTTTTTATACACGTTACTATTGTATCGTATTTTGTAGTGTGCAATGGTACCACGTTATTTTTTATCATAACTTAATATAGTAAAAAAAATACGTCGTCGGAAGGAATGAAAATTTAAAAAATGCATACTTTCGTTTAGCGACAAAGTAAAATTTGATAGAATAGGATCGTCGAATCTTTTGCCACTTTTCTGCTCGGAGAACGAGCGCATTCGTGTTAAGTTATGGCGCTTAAAAGAATAAGAAAGAGTTTTGAAAATTTCAAATTTTATCTACAAAATTATTTGTTTCAAAGTGAATATTTGCTAGTTACGCAGATGTGTTTGCGAAGTAAAGGCCGGTCGGTCATACACATAGTAGCAATTTCTACATAGTAGCAATCCCTCTTCATGCACCTAGGGTAACTAGGCACCAGTTTTTTCTACCCTTTGTATAAAAGTATGCCGCTTCCGTAGTACGTCAATTTGTTACTTTTCACGTTAAATCTTTAGCGTCATCGAAGCTTCGTGAGCCGAGTTACATTTTCAAATTTAAAAGCAGAGGATAGCCACTTGGCGCGAAATTGTGCCTCGACAAAGGGTAGTCAAAATGCTTCCACCGAAATTTTTTAATGGATTATACATAAAGGACGCGTGTATTGTACATAAAGACGATTTTCCACGTTAGCACACCGCGCAGCTTATTCTAAATCACTGTTGTCACTGTTCTTCTTGCGGACTTCATCAGCTTGAATATCTTCGATTTTGGCAGACGTCCAGGAGGTGACAGTCAATTTCTATATTCCTTATGTAGTCTAATACTATGGCCATGGTATTAACACGTTGACTGCCGCGCGCATTTTACGTGGTTTGCCCATGGCGCCAACATGAATTTTTTATTATGCGTCGCCGGTCACCGATGACCCCCACGGCGCTGCAGCCAAGTCGAGTGCCGGTCACCGGTGACCCCCATGGCAGTCAACGTGTTAAAGAATACTGTGCTTATAGTTTCAAGAAATTCAGTTGAAAGTTGATATGATTTTCACGTTCACACGTACCTGTCACGATGTTCAACTAGCTGTTTCGCTTCTCTTTGTGTGTGTTTGTTCGACTATTATTAAAAAATGCTGCTTCACAGAATTAGCGGTAAACAGCTGCACGGAGTCTTTTTCACTTGAAGACATCGAATAAGTGATCCAATTTGTCAAACAGTGGGATTGTGTATTAAAGCGTTCATTTCGTTCTTCTTTGTCACGAAGTAGAGAAACAACGATAATGGTATAATCGACAGTTGACTAACAAGTCACTTGTTGCTGCTTGAGTATGCTGAATCGTGCACCAGTAATTGCTTCGTTGTGATGGCCGATCTGCCCTTACTTTCTGAATGCCTCGAATAATTTAGTTATTAAACGTAATAAGAAAGAGGATCGCGCGTTCAAAAATTTATGAGTTAAAGGTGCCAAGAATCGACTGCCCTTGCGCATCGTCCAAAATGAGCAACGTTTAATTATTTCTGTTGAAATTCCAAAGACAAAATGGTAATATCTACGGATACCGAAAGTCAACTGAATTTGCAAAATAATATTTTTTATTATTTCTACTCGATATTTAAACGGCGAAATTGGAGGGGTACACACGAATATCATTGAAAACACGTGAAAATTTCTTAATTTTGTTAAAAGCCCAAAATTGATACAAAGTAACGAAGTAGTGAAATGAAACTTGTACATTAACCCAAATTGTTGCTGTTTTAAATATTTTTCATTTATTTACACGCGTATATTTAGTTCGTAGAAACATTAAACGTAAGCATAAAACGTATACATATCAGAAAATGTGATGAAGATAAATATATACAATTTTATAGAGTATATGTATAGGAAAATCGATAAAATAATTAAGGGGATAAATGTTTAAAGCTTTTATTAATAATTAGAAACAGAGATTATGTATCATATATTAAACGTAAGCTTTCAAATCCTATATTTTTTTCCGAGGAAATAAGGCAAATTATGCAAATAAAGCGAATGCTTTAAATTTATATTTAATTTAATAGTAAATCTTAGAGTTATCTTAATTTAGAAATTTAAAAAAGTAGTCGTATATGATAATTTTACAAGCAACGACTCAAATACTTCGATATTCAGGTTCACGCCCATTCAGTTTTTCGAAAATTGAATGTATTGTTTCACTGATCACTGTTACAAAATGTACGAATAGGATTATGCTTAACTCTTTTAACAGTTCCTTATGTATCAAATACTATATTGAACTTTCAAACATTTAAATCCTACACGAAATTCGTCAAGTGTGATTTAAATTTACTTGAAAAATAGAATAAGGCAATAATATTTATAAATTAGTCTCAATTATCGTTATATACAACTGTTTATGTTGTATTCCTTTAATAAACACGCTACTTTTCCTTTAGCAAATACTTCTAATATCGTCCTGGGAATTTCACCTTCATTTTAACGTTATAACTACACCAAATTTTGTTTTTCAATCTGAAATTCAAAATACAATTATCAAGTTACAAATAGCCAACGATTTTCCATCAGTCTGCCCACTTTTAATTTCTACTTACATCTAAACACTTTCAGATTTTAATTGGCGATTTTTTAAACCATAGAAACGTGTAACGTTGTAAATTATTCTGTTTATCTATTTGAAAGAATTATATTTCGTTTAACGTTTAATTCCGCACAACAAATATGAAATAAACCTACAACTCTTTACAACGTAATTAACATCAGGTGGAGTTTGTAGTTCTTATAAGTAAGACAAAATCTATAACTGAAGAAAGAATCTATCCGATCCGGTGGAGCACAATATAAATCTTCAGTTTCTGTCCCTGGTTTCATTCAAATCGCTTTAATGAACCTTATGTCGCAGATCCTAAATATACAGGGTGACTACTGTTCCTAAGGATGAAAAAAGGTCGTGTAAACATACAGTTCGTTCAATTTAAGAGTAACCTCGCTTCGCGCATGGGATGTGCCTATGGCAGAGCTAGAACGGACGAAAATCGGTCCGAGAGCGAGGTTACTCTCATTTTGAACGACGTATAGCCCTGCCCTCCCATGCGCGAAGCGAGGTTACTCTCATTTTGAACAGAGTATAGAACGTCCAAACTCCCACTTAACCCGCCTACGTTTTTCTCCGTCTTACCCTCTGCTACGCTCTCCGTCTACTGTTCCAGACGTGACGCTTTCATATGCACGGTGATATAATTAATTCTCTATTTACTCTTTTCCTCTTTTCTTTTTCTTTTTTTTGTACCTAATGAAATTAGGTACTTTGTAATATGTCTTTTAAGAATTTAAATGATTTTGCACGGCGATATAATTAATTCTCTATTTACTCTTTTTCTCTTTTCTTTTTTTTTTTTTTTGTACCTAATGAAATTAGGTACTTTGTAATATGTCTTTTAAGAATTTAAATGATTTTGAATCGTTCCCTAAATATTGATATTTTTGTTTTGTCCGGTTAAATTCATACAACTAGCCACTATTCGTCTGTCATATATCGCTGCGTTAACATGCACACAGTAGGTGCACATACTTTTAGACCACCGGGTAGATTCTCTCCACTCTATGCACTGTTTACGTTGACGTCGCTCTTGGGCCTAGCCAAAATGGCGCTACGACCAATCGCATGCGTCACATTGGTAGGTAGTAGTGGGAACTGCGCAGAACGCTAGCCGAGATAGCGCTGCGACCAATCGCATGCGTCACATTGGTAGGTAGTAGTGGGAACTGCGCAGAACATCCGAGAGCGAGGTTACTCTTAAATTGAACGGACTTTAGATCGGAAAACTCTTCCTTTCCAAGATATAGACACCTTTCGACAATGATGGAGTATTGCAGGAATGTTTAAAACTTGCTTAAAGAAATTCCTGAAAATGAGTTTCTTTTGTAGCAATATATGTATATTTCACATCGACGTTTCAAAGACTGTCGAAGACGTATTCTGGCGTATTCGGAGTCTCTTTACATGCAGCAATAATCCGGTTTTTGTATATTTCTAGGCTGTCAATAGTGTTATTATCATAAATTAAACACGCTGCCTTCAACGTTAACATAACTCGTTCTAACATATTATTTAATTCTAGCCGAAGAAAAATGACAGTGTTTGAAATTCTACGTCTGACAGCTGTTCTAGCGAATTTTCGATGTTAGAAAAGAAGTGTATGTATCTCGGAAAGGAAGAATTTTCGGACCTACTTATGTTTATACAACCTTCTTACAATTAGTAGAATACGGTATCAAAGTTTGGTAATCTATTTCCTTGTCACCCTGTATACACCAATTCCGATAACTGACACAAAAGATTGAAGCGAGAATATCAGCAGTAGATGGAATAAGCGAGAAGCAGAGAAATGGGGACGATCCCGTATATTATAACGTAGAGATAAAAATGCATGATAAAGTTGACCGTTTGTTTCTGAAGAAAAGAAAAGGGAGATCGTGCCGAGATGTCTTCGATTGTTATAGGGAACGTGTAAGGTCTCAATTTTCCAATCTGAAATGCATAGATGAAGATTGCACGCGTGTCTTCCAATATGTATTTTTGCGTGTCATTCTCTTACCGTTTTACTTAAATTAGCGATTTCACTTTAACTTTGTTAGGTTTAGAGAATTTTTGTCAATGCAAAAGAAGGTTTTTTTAAATGCTGCAAAAGATATAGTTGATTAACTCTACCGTTATAAACGGTTGCAGACAGATTTCATGAATTTCGAAGAATGAAAATTATTTCTTCTAGATATTTCTTGACATTATCTAGACACGTCTTAATTGAATAACTGAATTATCGATTGATAAATCACAGGCATGTGCACTGGTACACCAAAATACGAAGCATATAGAGATTTCTTTCCATATACGCACCAAATGTCAGATTTCTAAACACGTGAGTAGGGATTCGTTTTTGCAAAATAAGCATTTATTTACAATTTTCGTATTGAAAAAGGGCGTGTACAACAAAACTAAAAATATACTTAGAAAGTTCCATCTTTTGCGATGCGAATGAAAATCAAAATTTTCTCTGTAAGTGTAATAGTTTCAGAGATAAAAATTCGTTTACACAGTTCATGTTTGGCTAATTTTCGCACTTTTTCGCGATTTTCAGTATGTTATAATTTGTTAATAACTTTGAAGCTAGCAAAATGATGACATAAACTCATCATTATTTCACATAGACTACAACATATTACAGTTTCATCAAAATCGGAAGACATGCTGCCAGAAAATGATCGATTTGACGGGAAATGACTTGTAGTCGTATCTTTTCATTTAAATTAACAGGATAAACGTTTTCTTTTGTGATGTTTGTTACCACAGGATTCAATTATTTTGCATTAATTCTCTACAATAGCATTATATATGAACGAAATAAAGCAAATGTCACTGATATTTTAATTAGTGTTAATTACATGATTGTGATTTAAATACCATGTTTTATAGAAAGAAAGAATAAAATGTACAAAAAAAAAAATAGAAATAGCAAGTGAAAACGTAATTCTTGAAAATTTTAAATATAAAAACTCATTTTTCGTCGCGTGAAGTAATAATATTTATATTAATTTTAAAAGTACAAAACGTAGTAGCTTGTATGTACCTTTCTAAACAATTTGATTTCTTACAACTGAACTAATTGTTGTCCCGTTACGTCTGATAAAAAATATATCATAAATTGTCTTGTACTCGCGTCGGTTTGCGTTGTGTTGCAGACTTAGATCACGAGTGATAATAGTCGGCTAATTTTTAACGAGGCCTGAAGCGGTCACGGAGCACCTTATCTCGAACGTTATGATATATAAAAAAACTTGGTGGATCATTCAGTGCTCGGACTGATTGAGTAGATGGTTGTTTGTTGGTTGGCGTTCGGAACAAGACTGTCTGGAAAGTCGGAAGGGGATATGCATCTAAGTTACTGACAGCGGAGTTAAATTTGGGAGGTGAAAAAATGGGAGAATATAGAAAATCGATTATTGGTCGTAGGGTCTTTCTTAAGTAGATGGAGAGAGGATAAAGGTGGTGGTGTAGAAGGATGAGGTGTCTGGGGTTTGGGAAATTCCGGAAGAAAGAAGGAAGGTACTTCCTTAATAATTAGGAAGTCGGAACAATAGATCGCAAAAACGAGTCTTGAAAACGCCGTTCGTTTATGAGTTTACCGAAGGTACGCGGGATCCTTCAGGTCCGTTTTACAACTGGTGAACTCGTAAACCAGAGAAAAGAAAATGTTCGGTACGGAGCATAAATCTGATTTTTCCTTGACGTCAATTTGTTTCTTCTGGCAAGCTATGTGTATATGTACTGGTGAAAGAAATTTCCAATTTAAATAGAAAACACTTTCGACGGTGTCGTTCATTAAATCCCGTATCTTTTACGAACTGGCACGCGATGCTATCGTGAAATTACACCTAGAAAAGGAAACTCATTTTCTTTGAGAGAGAGGGTAAGAAAAGCTAACTTAGAAGCCTTGAAAATTCACCATTCGTCTTCTAGTCGTATTAGAAGAAACTGCTGATAATTTGCGTTAATAAAAATACACCGGATCGTTTCGAAGAATGTAACAAATAGCGAATTGATCTATACGAATATCTGACAATGTCGAATGGTTGTATAAGCGATATCGTTTTGAAAAGTGTTTTCCACGTATAAATATGTTAATAAATTTCGTGCGTGTTTTTAATCATTTAATTTAAGGAAAATTGAAATATAGAGAGAAATATAAGCACCAATATTAATTTATTGGAAATATCACAAATCACAAATTGAAGAAGTTACGAAGTTACTGTATTAACTAGAAAAATCAATATACAGGTTGTTCGTTTAACTGGAAACGGTGGAATATCTCAGGAGGGAAGTGAAAAACGTGATTTTTAAATTATTGAAGTTATTTAAAAA
>NW_017100969.1:417086-423413 GCF_001263275.1 Habropoda laboriosa
CAATAGTTTATAGGAGCTGAATAATTTTTCTGTAGGTGTAGTAGTGGGGAAAATATCAAAGTCAAGTTAATTCTTTTAAATGTACTACTCAAAACTATTTAATTTGATATTTTATTGTGTTTTCTACAGTTTTAACGCTACAACTCTGCCGATTAGGATGGCTCGATAACATACTACATACATATGTACATACACTAATCCTTTCGTTACTATTGGCGCCTATAGGCGTTTTGAAAATTTACTCGCACTGTACTGTTGGAGCCTTTTGGTCCACCTCCACCTTAATTTAATACTTAATTTTATCCTTTACGCACTTCCACCTTAATTTAGTAAACCGAATTTAAAAACGATACGGTCAAAATAACAAATTTTGCAAGCGTGGTTAAAAATTTACCGTCAGTCACCCACGTTACTCATTAAAATCTGCCGTAGCGAAAGGGTTAATGATCGATGATGAAAATGTTCAAATGCGATCGACATGATACTAATATATTGTATTATGAGTGCAATAGACAAATTCCCAGGATGAGAAGAACATAATTTTCGAACATAAAGCAGTTGAATGTACGTTTCTATTCAGCTACTTTTAAATTCGTTACCTACTTCTTTAACAATCTGACGAGATTGAGTAAGCATTCAGATAAGTTGTGGAACAAATATTGTGCTTTTATATTTTTCTTGGAATATATAACGTGTATGATATAAAAATACATATTTTCTCTTTCACGGACGAACAAAATTTCTTAGTAAACGTAAAACTGAAGTATACAACCACGTGAAAGTTATTTATATCGAAATATTTTTTATTACAAGTTAAAATTTTCTTCAACTCTTTCACAGTGTAATTTAAAAGTTCTCTTTCGTCAAGCATACTATGAAGCTTTGCACGAAATTCTAAGTGTTAGAAATAGTATAACATTCTTTGCACAAAGAATTTGTACTAAAAGAAAGTGGTAAGTGTCCGGAAGGGACCAGATTTAGTTTACATATAAAATTATGCGACTGCGCAAAAGATCCACGTTGTATTAATATTATAAGAAAATAGTTGACAAATATTGTAGGATTTATAAAAGGAAATATTATCTTTGGTTTCAATGGTTAATCGATTCACGAATTATTTGCTTTAAAATCGTATCTTCTTAGATTTGAAGTGGTTCCGTTTATGCAGGAACACGCGGCTCTATCTGGAGCACCTAAAATATCTCCATTCCTTTTAATAATATGGAAAAAATCCAAACCAAACGTTTTTCAATTCAGAAGACAAATATTCTAATAGACTGGAATTTTTTTAAGGTCACAGTTCACTCTCTGATATTTCGAGAATTTAAATAATTTTTCTTTTCTCTTCTCGACTGAATATTCTTAATACAGATGATGCTACGTTACTTCGAACTCTAATAGGTGCAAAACAGTAATTTACTTATCCTAATCAAAAGTATTTCTTTTATTCAAAGTTATTTGAAGGTTAACACAAGTATTGCACATTATGTAGATGAATTTGTGTTTTATGGGCTACACCATTAAATTAACGAGAATATGCTGGCCATTTGAAAGAAGTATCAATAACCTAGAAATTTCATAAAATATAATGAAAAAAATTTCCACTTATCGCTATACTTCCCCTTCACCCTAAAACGAACCACTTTGTTCATTGACGTTTTTCATATCATTAAAAACAAATTTTAATAGTTTAGGTGTCCGGCTTATTGTTAGCGAAAATATTCTGTACACAGTACTACTCAAATAAATGATCACAAAAGGGGTTAGCTTCTGATCACTTAAGCGGAGATGGAGCCATTTTGTAACTATAGGTTGTCAGCAAAAATGACTACACGAAGCTTTAATTTGAGGAAACGATCAGTTTTTTGGGGAGCATTATATGAGCGGCTAATTTGTCAAATCGGTTAACTCTAAAAAACAAGAAGTAGAGAAAATTGATGAAATTGCATTAAAAAATTTGTCCGGTCGCGCAGCCCACCGACCAGTAACACATCATAAATTAATAAACAGTCCTTTCCAGCCGTCTTCCTAGCCCCTTAACAAATTCCTTCCCTATCATAAAATAGTTCAAGTCGCATTCTGGTTATGTTTCCTATCCCTTTCCCCTTTCCGGGTTTTCCCCAAATTATTTCAACTTTTGCAAACCACCTTCCCCCTCACGTTCTCCTTCCACTAGTTTCCTAATATCCAATCACACCTCCGCATTTTTCGAGACCTTCTTTTCCACCACCTTCAACGTCCAACCAATCACAACATACACCGACCTAATATATACCCATGCACCACCACAAATAAACAGAGTTCAAAAATATTCTTACGGGGAGAAACCTCTTATTCACCATCACCACACCAACTACTAGAATTTCGCCCTTCCGGGATTAACACATCGTGAGCGCAACGATACTAACCGAGTTCGAGTTGAAACCAGTCTCGTTCACGAGTCGAGCATCGTACAAAATTACTTAGCTAAATTCTTATAAGCGTTTGAATTACATTGTTGCAACGATTTTCTTTGGAGCATGGAGTTAATCACATTGGTTTCTGAAATAAATGATTTATTACTCAACGGCCATAAAAATTGTTGTCATTTAACGATGTTTAGCCTAATTATTAAGGAAATGTATTTTAAATATAAAAAGGTAAGCATCGATCAAGTGCTTTGGCACTAAAATTGAAAATAATTCAAAAAGAGGAGTTAACCACTTTGACTGTGAACGGCTTATATCTTCAATCAGGTATAGCTGGACAAATACGTAAAACTTTCTCCTAACCCAAATTGTACTTATAATGTTCCATTTATTAGGTTCCCACGAAAAGACAACTTTTAGTTCTGCTCTTGCTATGGGTGTAGTGACGAGCAGAAAGGTGAATTTCAGAATCTCGTCTGTTTTGCGTTCTACTTCAGCTATCGAAATACACATTTTGTCGCGTCGCGTTCTCCTTTGATTATTCAAAGTGTTCGCGCTCGCGACTGTTACCCGCCAACTTAATTTTAGGTAACCAATTCGAAAATTTATCCTGCTCGGAACGTTAGCAAATGTAGAGTGCGTCACGAAAACGATCGACGACTTGTTTTAAACTCGAGTATTCGATCGCGACTCCTACTTGTATCTCGTTGAATGGCTGGAGAATGTGTTGTTCACACGAGAAAATCCTTGCGAATGTGTCTCTCGATCCCCGAATTTTTCTGGAGTCCGCCGTGATTCCCCCGCCAAGTGCAAGAAGGCACGCTGATTGGTTTTTTCACGTACGCACAAATTACCAATCAACGTGCCCCTTGAGTGTCACCCACCCTTCCATTGCGCCCTTAGCGCGCTTTTCCTTGGAAGGAGTGGGGCCCTACCTGCGGGTGCGTGGAATCTTCGCTGTCCTTCAGTGACGCGTCGGAAATTCCCGTCAGGTCAACTCTCGGCTGAAAGTGCCGTTATACGCGCGTGTGGATTGACCCTTCAAGAACCCTGGTTTATGACACGTCTTCGGTTATTGAGGACGCGGAAGAGTCGAAATTCTAAAAGCATTGTTCTGTAAGAAATTACTTATTTTTTCGCGGAGCTACGGAGCGTCTTTGTTCTCAAAAATAACCATCCCGTACGAGCGTGCCATATACCCTATCAACGAAGACCCCATGCGTTCCGTACCTGCGCGACGGAACACATTTTGTCATTTTTTGAAAGTATTAGAAACAAGTTAAAAATTTAAGCGCCATAGTTACATCTTAAATTTTCGTGTATAGATGAGTAAATTATGTATTACGTACAGTTTTATATAAATTAATATTTCTATGCAATTTGAAATATATGATGTTCACGTTAACCAAGCGAATCAACAATTCTGGTTTCAAAATGTTGTACATTTAGCAAGTGTACTTTGTTGTAGAATTTCCCTATGATACTATCTGCTTTCATCGTTATGTTCATGAATTTCAGGACTTAGTTGCCCGGAACTAAAACTTTTGCCAAGCAACTTTGTCAAAGGATGATAATTAATACGATAACGCTAATAAATTATCGCAGTTACATGGAAACAATACCCGATGGCATAACGTTCTTCGACGGTCCATTTTTAAGGTTAGAATCTCTTTGAACGTTTGGATGCTCCTTTCAGATTTTGCAAATCATCTCTGTACCGCTTTAAGCTCCGTAAACAATCTCTACACTGTTCTAACATTTACAATACTGTCTTTAAAAACGGTACACAAACCTTCTACCACGGCAGTTGCTTCATCTTTGTTCTGAAACTTGTAAACATGCAATACCACTTTACGCACTTTATCCATTGATATTGTCGAGTGCTAACACCTCTTCACTTGTTATAATTGAACTACTAGTAAAAGGAACACGACACTTCTAGTTTATTACAAGAACAACTCTTTGTACAGTGATGTGTGGTAATTTAATACGTCGTTTTACTCCGTTTCCGGTTCAGTTCGAACTGATAAATCGATTGGTATCGGTTGGAAACGACCGACCGTCTTCTTGGTTTCTGAGTGAGAACCAGCAGGCCATCAGATCATACAGGGTGTTTCAGAACATTGGGAAGTACGGCAGAGGCTGACTTATTGTCAGCACACTAAAACAAGAAGAAAGTTCATATATACGTATGCCATAAGATCTGGTTTTCGAGTTACCGCTTATTTTGTGTTGTAATATTTACTTACATACCTTCAGAGAAATTACTCGAAGAGACCACCTAGAGCTTCAATTTATTGCTACGTCGCATCGTACATTGTCGTTGTGTAACATTATTACAAACACATTAACCCTTTGCACTCGAGAGGCGGCTAAGAAGCGACATCATATTGTATTTACCATTAGAGACAACTCTGAGGATGATATTTTCCAAGACAGCAGGTGTATGGACCTCCGTGAATTGTTCAGTACATGTTTAGAGATCTCAGCAGTGAAATAGTTTGAAAGAAGCAACTTCTAATAAAAATATTAGCTTTAAAAAATTACGTTATTTTTGCTACTTCCTTATAGAAAAAAGGGCCTTCGAGTGCAAAGGGTTAATTGTGCAACCGATAGCCATTTCATAGATGAAATATCTCGTTTTCACGACTATCAGAAGTTCAGAATAATCTTGCTTCACTGAACGTAGCTTTGATACTAACTGCTCCACTCGTAATACAACACTTACTTGCATAACCAACATCTAATTCCATCGTATCTACGCGAAAGATTGTTGCAACATAAAATAAGCTCTAACTCGAAAACAAGGTCGTATCGGGGATATGTTTATATGAAATTTTCTTATTATTATAGTACGCTTAATCAGTCCCTACCGTACTTTCCGCATGTTCTGAAACACCCTGCATATGAATTGAAATAACACTTCCACGGTGAACAATAACACGGTGAATGCGTATGACAAAGACTCGATAGAGCAGTAATGGCTAATGTTACGACGTGTATCGCGATTTAAGTAATTTCACGACCTTCTGAGTCTCATTTACATACGTACATCCGCGATGATACATGACACTGTGGAAGCACATATCTCCTACGTTCCACCAACAAAGGAACTAACAGGCTGTGGCGGGTACGTCGTCGTCAACAAACCCTTACCGAACCTCGTTCTATTCTTCCACGCGAACCTTCTCTTTTCCAACTCCTTCAGATTTTAGTTTCCGTTCTTTTGTCTCTCCCCGGGTTAAGACTTGCCTTCGTCCTCGAGTGGCCTAAGAAGCGCACATGTGGCATCCAGGTTCGCACGAGGACGAACGGCCCCGCTTTCTACGAATTTTCCGTTTTCATCACTTTCTCCACTTCTACCTTTATCTATCGCTACTCCTGTCTCCCTGTCCTAACAATATAAAAACCCAGTACGCCTACACCTCCGGACAGTTTGTTCCTTTACCGACCATCGCGACGTACCCGCCGAACCACTGCCGCCGGGACAATCAACAACGTAGACGCCTATGCGACCATACACTTATACTTTAATAAATTGAGGCGAAAACAGCGTAACGACGTTCCTCACCCACCTCAAAAGCATTCAATCTCTCTCGGCAAGACCTCGCCTAGGTTCCTATTTATACAAATACAACCTCTGACCTAAGCCTAACCGTCCTTTGCGTCTAACAAGGCACGAATCTCGCGGCTGGCCTTACGCTCGAGTCCACTAGGAAGCACACAGGGCGAAGCGCACTTCTTCTTCATTTTTCGTCCGTTATTTCCCTTCGTTTCTTTCCTCAGGACAGTCACGCACAAAGTAAATTTTAAAGCAAGTGAAAAAAGTTAGCATTTTCGACTGCAAGAAGTGCGAATTAATAATGTGCAATATTTAAAATTTTATCGAAAATTTACGTGGAGGAAGATTTTATAAACT
>NW_017100969.1:423644-439053 GCF_001263275.1 Habropoda laboriosa
CAGCCGATCTTTTAATCTTTTAACTTGGCTTTAACACCTTCGACAATTTCACAAAATTACAAACTCTGTATTTCGATAAGTCAAGTAGGTACTTACATATGTACATCAGATGCTTTTCATAATATTTTATACAGGGTGTGAAAAAACTAACGATCGTGGCTTTTGGGAATGAATCTGCAGCCTTTGGATCGGTGGATATTCGTGAAAAACTTGCCACAAAAATGTTTATAACATTGAAAATTAATGTTAAATTCTTGTTTTACGTCAACGCATTCTGTTTGATAATGTACGCCGCAAACATACAGCTTCCGAGAGAAACGTTGATAAATTTTTCACAAGGATTTGATTGTGTAGTGTCACACGTATAGACTAGACTCTGCTACCGCTCTGTCGTTCGGTTCAGATTTACATATTAGCTAGATAGGGGAAGAAAAGTCACTTGGTTCCGATCTGTCTTGGTTTGAGCGATGCACTTTGCGATCTAAATTTTTCTTACATTTTCTTTCCAATAACTCCGCATTATTTGAAATGTACTGCAAAGGACAGTTAGATGATAGGAAACAATGTAAACAATTACTTCGTTATATGTATATGACCCTTTTTTGTTGCAAGAAAAAGTCATACATGTAATGTTGCTTATCTAAGTAAAAAAAAATGTAATACATATTTAAACTGGCAATGTAAAAATGTCGCGTGTGACTCGACATAGGAGTACCTGTGAATGAAATTGAGATTGAGTCACACTCGACGAAGGTGTGCAAAGGGTTAAACCTTGTTCCTGTCCCTTTAAACGCAGTTGCGCAGAGTATAGAGACATGCACACGATTACACCAATCTGCCACGCGGCTAGATCTTACCTGATTACTAAAAGCCACTTTTATCGTAATTAGTTGGCAAATAAATAGTTTTTGATAAGCGAACTTGTTTCCAACTTACAAATAGCATTTTCCTTAAAAAGAGCAATATTTCATTATTTATGTAAAAACTGCAAAATTTTTTTTCATAGCATTGCTTTTCCTGTACTCTTACATAATATTGCAAAAGGAAAAAGCAACAGTACTATCCGTAACAATAAATTGGTAAAAAGTGAAGTGAACTTATAATTTTGTCCAGTATCGTGGATAATCAGAGAAAAACTAAGAATCTCGTTTTTGCCCGTTATCAAAGCCATATCAAGAGCAGAGAATTACTAACTTGGAATTAGTAAAAATTGTTTTTTCGTATACATCCACTGTAGCAGGTACACCATGAGTTACAATTTGATTGAAGGATACTAATTTAAGAATTGCCCCTTTACCAACACAGTATAACAGCATGATATTAAAATAACCTTTTGGTTACCTGGAATCAAGATTTTGGAATATATTAATTTCCAAATTACCTGCCTTTTTTGTATTACCTCGGCTTATACGACGATTTTAGTCTAAAATTTTACTCTATTTTGCTCTAAAAATGGAAAGGAATCGATCTGGAGAAATTTTATATGTAAACTAAATGTAACCTTTTAAATTATATCTTCACAGTGCTATAGAACATTTCCGTTGTATAAACCATCCTTAAGTAGATCTAAAGATCCTATTATAAAAGACAACGGCGTTATTAAAAATATTCGCGTATTGGATTCAAACCTATGAAAGAATTAGTGAAATCGAATATCACTCTGAACAGCATATTTCTGTCGTGTTTCTAATTAAAAGTTTCTAATTAGATCTTCGCAAATATTTGTTCAATAATCACCTGTCCACGAAATAGGAGAGAAAATCCGAATGGAGATCACCAATGGATAGTTTCAAATTCCAGTTCTACCATCGATTGTTTTCATACTGAAAATAAACCTTATGAGTTCAATACTATTGCAAAACAATAATGTTGACCATTCAAATATTTATAAGAGAACCGTCCGATTATTAGTTTCGAGAGATTATATTTACGGAGGATTGTATCCGTAAAAAGTATGGAGGAAGCATTTCTTTTAACCAAAACGAACCTTTTACTTGAATCGTTAAAATTAGGTTACTAATATTTATACGGTATAAGCGTCTAGAACTATTTAATAAACTGATAGACCAAATCATTATAGACGTGGAACGCGTTATTCACCATATCGTAAAAACAATTAACACTGTGACAGTCTACACGAGAACAGTCGTATAAAATTGATGTATATAAAGGTATAATCGAGTAATCGCTGTTACCAAAGGGCAAAGATTATAAACGACAAAAACAAAAAAACAAAGGATACAGCCAAATTCTCTTACAATTTTTCAAACGATCAGCGAGCACCTGATGACGATATCAGCATAACTCCGACGCGTATTAGTTTGTAGGAAAGAACGAGGGGACAAAGGTACAAAACAAGCATTTCCCCGGCTAAGGTAAAGAGGCATGTTATAAATAATCCACTTTACAGTGGCGGTGAGTCGTACATCCACGGAGACTAGCGTAAAAAGTACAGCATGCATCGGTGCGCCCTATTATTCCGTGAAATAAATACCTCTCTACACGCCCAGGCAAAAGTTAAACTTCGATCACAGAGCACTCGACAACGGCGCTGTGTAGGCCGAGGGAAAAGCTGAAAAGAGCCGTGTTCTATTCGTTACGAATCCGCTCCAAGTCCGATCTGCGGTTTCTCGCCTCGAAACGATGCCCGTGTATCCACTTCTTTCCGCGGCGTTAAGTCGAGGAAATGTTCCACCGGGGATCTACTTTGATCTCCTGCGATTTTGCAATTTCCCGCGTTAAATTTTCGGAAGATGTGTCGTTGGTTCGCGTAAAAAAGAAAAGTTGCGAATAGATTCCTTTTGTCGGATTGATCAGTATTTGTGAATAGGTGACAATAGTTCTACGACAATGAATTTATTGTATAAAATTAAAAAATCTTTATTCTACGATGTCCGGCTTTTATTGGACACCTGGAACTTGGAAAGATTGCCATTTGTATGGCAATAAGGTTTTATTATAGTAAATGATTTTGATACGATTGAACATTTTGAGAGGTATTGATTTATAATCGTGATCGATCATTTTGTGCGACTTTTAATAGCGGGGATTATGAGGCGGGAAGTGAGTGAGTCTAGAAGAGTTGTATATAAATTTAAAAATGTTAAGTCCTACTTATTCTTTTCGAAACCATGTGCAGTTAAATATTTTCGTACCTCGATAATATTTGATACCTATAGAGAGTGTTTCGTTCAATTTTACTAAAACGTAGAATTTATATATCTCTGTTTTTATGAAGTTAAGAAGAATCTCTTTATTTGCGCGGCACTACCCACTTTGTCTATTAAAAATAGTACGTCAAGTGTCCGATAGTATTTTCAAAATTTACTTTCAATTATGAATTGCAATTACATTTAGAATAAACGGATAATTTGTCCTTTTCAAATGAAATGGACTAATTATGAAAGTAATTAATAATCGTACACTGAGCTTGAAACTCATACATATCAAAAATAAGCAAGTTTTTATACAACATAATATATACACATATGTATTTTGTAGTACTAAATAATATCGATGTTAATAATTATTAAAAAAATCGAAAACTACCCAATTTATATCTAATAATATTAAAAATATTAGGATATACATAATTTATATACACATAATGATACTTGTGAGTCTTAATAATTTTAGTAACATACAAATACGAATAATTGAAACACTATGTGCGACGTTAATATTAACTAAATATTAAAAATGGATTTAAAAGAATTATTTATGTCGAGGGTATCGAAGAAATCTGAATATATTTTACGTCAAACGAAGGCTAATCACTTGTGCAACGAATCGCATCGAACAATCTTTATTAATGTTGACATACATCGTTACAAAATTAAATGCAAAAATTAATACTAATTTTTCGACATTGTTGTTACTTTCATCAACGTTAGAAAATCACTTCTAATATTTATACATTAGGTCAATTTTACTTTCAAATATATTTACAAATAAAAATTCAAAAATTGAAATACATTTTTCGAAAAAAAAAATGCTCAATAAATCCTAAACAAAGGTTAGTGTACCTATCGCACCTTCCTATTACAAATCACATAGTGCGATAGAATTGCATTCTCTTGCTACTTGGCAAGTAGCCAAAAATTACGTGTCCAAAGATTTCCGTTTAAAATTTGGGAGGGGAAGGTCGAGGTGGCTAGAGTTTTGGAAAACCCCAGAAGGAGAGGAAATCGAACATCGGAGAAGGAAAAGACTGGGTTGCTAATTAGAGGATAGGTATAACGGGTGGTAAAAAATGTGTTACGCTGCCGTTCGGTACAAGTTTTACGGGGGGTACGTTCGTCTAACGGTCCCGTTAATCCTCTGCGTCGAGGCTCGGTCAGGGCCGTTTTATGATTTTTTGGGAACCGTTGTTCCGTACGGAACAAAAGTTGTAAATGCGTTTTCCGCGTGTAGAACAGGGCTGCTCAAGCAGGTGGGCATGGGCGCCCGCCGTTGCCCTCGGGCAGCTTTGGGCAAAGCTAGGGGCAAGTGACGTCTGTAGTTATTAAGGCGAAGTGTGGGACAACGGTTGTGGTGGAAGTGTAGGTTCTATCTCCGAAGTGTAGTTCTCTTTCGTAATATATCATAGCTGCCCCATGGGTACCTGGCTGAACGGCTCTGATGTAAAATCTACACCAGGGCCGCCTAGGCAGACGTTTCACGAGCAAATGCACTCGCCGTTGCTCACGAGCACTACTACGAGCAAAACTAAGAGCAGGTGACGTCGACAGCCGTGAATGTAATGGTGGAATGTAAAGGCATGTGTTGGTACATTGGTGGTATTTTGATATGCCCAATTAAAAAATAATCACATGAAACTTTTCAAAATTCGATTGTAAAAATTTTGACTAGTACTCTTTAACAATCTCTTCTGTCGAAGCATTCGTACGTGTTAGTATCATCACTGTTCACTACAATTTTTAAATTTCTTAAAGATTTTAAGAACGGAGGCACCTCGCAAATTCCTTTCAAGTTTTCAAAAATACTATTTACTTTGTAATAACATAGCATTGTTATTACGTATCACGTATACACTAAACGTATCTAGTAATATTAAACTAATAAGATAAACTGGTAAGATTAAAGATCTCACTGTGATCATCAGCAATTAAAAGATGGAAAGTCTAAACTACAGGAGATAAAATTTCTTTCAAGCATTTACAAATAAGATCCACAAATGAAATATCTCGTAAACTGTTAATTTTTCAAATACCTCGTTTAAATACACTTATATGCACGATATTTAAACAAATAATTTATGTAAAAGAAAACATATGGTCTGTTTAAAGAAAAGATGCAACTGCTCTTCTTCGATGAATCGTTGGATTAAGAAAAGAAATGAGATCCTTCGAAAATAAATATTGTGGAACTATTCAAACTTTTGCTCTACGAGTTTTTAGTATTGTTAACCGTATAAGAAATATAGTCCGTATAGAAATTGCATGACACATGCTGTATAATACAACGCTTTTATAAGCTTTCCATACCAAAAAAAAGTTACATCGAAAACATTTTTCAAGATAAAAATTCAGAGGCCATAAGTGCTAATAAAAAAGCATTTTATTTATCAGATAGTGGGTGCTCCTGTTGTCATACACTTCTATATATTTGTGAGAATTTAGACGAATTCCTCGCGAACTCCTCCTCGCGTTATTTTTCATCGTTAAATGTGTAACCATGACTTTATCTTCAATAAAAGCAGCAGAAAGTTATTTCTAGTGGTGTGTTTAAGGTCGGGCGAGAGCG
Organism: Habropoda laboriosa; assembly: GCF_001263275.1. Taxonomy (NCBI): domain Eukaryota; kingdom Metazoa; phylum Arthropoda; class Insecta; order Hymenoptera; family Apidae; genus Habropoda; species Habropoda laboriosa. Next base: position 429,390 of record NW_017100969.1, read on the forward strand.
TAGTGGTTACGGAACAGCAGCACATTATCCTATTCATTCGTTTCTAATTTTCTCATTTATGTAAAATTGAACGCGTATTTCTTGCCAAGTATAATGGAGTTCCATCTCCTTGAAACCGTATTGCTTTTCTCGTAACGAATGATACGTATTCTAAAAGCTCGAGTAATATTATTCTGTCTGCAAGAAATTTTTATCAACACCTGTGATTTTCAAGTTTCCCTACTGACAAAATCTTTGTCATGTAATTCTTTAATTATATAAAATATGGAAAAATGCTTTAGACAAATGTTACTGCATGAAATGAGATCTTTTAAAAAATATACAAATTTGTATACCACTTCACATAAAATATTGATGAGGAATTTTTAAGGCTGCTTTTAAAACAGACTACTGTTAAGACTAGTCCGATTTATGTCGTGTTTAGATTCGTTTTCATCGGGAAAACTTCACCAATCCATTGGTGCTATTTTCATAGAGATAAGATGAAAATTGGGGAAATTGAAATTTGTCTCATTCAAGTGCTGCGTCTCGCTTACTCTCGCTATATCTATTCGCTTTTCTTGTCGATCTGTTCAGGTTTACTGAACTCGAGGCACTGAATGGTGGAGGAAGAGTGGTGATAGTTCAGTTCAATTTAATCGAGCAGCACTACTGTATTCCGTTCATTTTCGTTCTTCATACTGATTGGTTCATGTACCTACATATATATATAATTACTTTTAACAATGCTTTAAAGTTCGCATGTAATTGATATTGCTGCAGTATAATTCTATTCAATTAAGATATTTTCATATTTTTGCAAACCATATTGAAATATAACATAAATGTGTAATTACTAACTTAGAAAGCGTAACACATTTGTCGTTTAATTACGCTTTATTATTCGTAAACTTTTATTTAACTTGTATTACAGTATTTCACTTTATCCTTTATTCCAACTTTTGAAGTATTACAAAACAATGATATTCTACAAAATTCCTGAAGAAGTAGTTTAATAATTCACCACGCCATCTCCATTTAAGAAATTAAGAATGTATTTTGAAGAAATATATCCAGCGCCGCATTTACCATGAGGCGCATTAGGCGCAAGTTGGGCCCTCGCTCTCTGTGGGGCCACATATTAACCCTTAACATATGACAACCTGTCAGACTCGCGGCAGAGATTCTGGCGAAGATGCGAGAAAAATAGTTACATTAGTAAGAAAAATTCATTATAATCCTAATTTTCGTTTGAATTTGTAAGGCTGAGGATTGCTAAATGTAATTAATCTGTGACAGATTAGTTTTTGTTACCTGATACAGTGCTAAAACAGAAAATGGCTGACGCTTAGATGCATAGTCAGAAAAGAAATCATAGGTTAAGGGGTTAAAACCTTACTCCTCATAAGCAACAATGGAAAAAACCAGCCTAGTTACAGTTGCAAAATAAAATACTTAGTTTTAAATATCAAACTCATAATATAAAAACAACTTTCAGTTATTAATTTCTTTTAATTTCATTTCGAACTGATTTATCTTTAAACTTTTTTAGTGCACATATATGTACACCAATGTTGTGTTATTTTTATGTTATTAAAAAGAGTTATCATAAAAATGTCGACATTTATGTTCGATAAACTTGAAAAAGAATGTGTACGAATTTTGATTGACTAAAATAGAGTTGTTCTTTCGAGGCCTCGTAATAATGTTGCGCCTAGAGCCTCAAAAAGTATAAAGCGGCTCTGAATGTATCACTCAATTTCCATTTAAGATGTATATTTTATGAAATTGCTCAAACTACTTCTTTTTCCGATACATTTCTACACCAAATGCATTCTTAATTTGCTCTCCTCACTTCTTACTCTGTCCGACGCTGCTTGCGCTTCAGACGCTTTATATACATTTGATTTTCCTTTCGACCCTTTTCATCATTGCACCTTTTCCCTTTTTCGCCGTTCTTCCTGGTCGGCTGTTTTATACATATTTCATTCACCCGCTTCTTTTTTTTTTTTTTGTCTCTCAATTCAACTCGCAATTGGCCACTTTTCTTTCAATCTAGCCCACGATAAAAGCCCACTTTTGATCTCAGTCAGCCCTGTCTCATGCTAGCTATCCCTTTCGTTTCTGCATGTTTCCCTTCCCTTGCTTTCCTCCTCATTACTCGACTGTTCCACTTTCGTCTTTAACCTTTCATTTTTCTTCTTTTTTCGTCTCTCGGCATTTCAACAACGCCCCCTTTTCTCAACGCGATCGCGATCAGTATGTCCTGATTCTGTGTTTCACCTACGATTTTCATCGGAAGCTGGTTAAAACCTTTTCCCCCTCTCGATAGACATCCCTTTTTCATTGATTCGCTTCCACTGATTTCAAACATTTTCTGACAAATTTATATTGGGTTGAGCAGAGAGTTTGTGCGGATTTTTGATAAATAGCGTTTGAATACGTTAAAAGAAATAAAACTTGATGTAAACATAGGAAGTTTGCATGTATATTCTGAAAAATAATTTTTTCACGAATCTTTTGGAAGTCTATTGGAAGTCGATCTGCTCTTCAATCGATGTTTATTTTTCACGCGATTCAAATTATGCGAAAAATCAATAATAAAATCTTCAGTGGAGTAATTCAGAAGTTTACAACTCCAATTCCACTACTAAAATTTTCCAACGGTTTTGACAAACTATGTTCTCAACCATCAAGAATTGAGATAGAATGTTCTATCGTGTGCTGCTAATGAGAAATTCAGAAAAAAAGCTTCAGATAATATGAAAAAAGATAGCGAGTAAAAAGGACATAATTCAATGAAACATAAATTATCCAATATTCTGTGTTTAAAAGGAAAATATGGTTTTAATGGTAATTGTAACAGTTGGCGAATGAAAGAGAATAATATAAAGAAGTGCTTCATGCGAAAGAAACGATTCTAAACTTTCATCATTTCGTTAGAAGAACGTGTTTATAGCAATAAATAATATTTTTGAAACATGTCTGTTAAAACAGAATGAAGTGAATAAGTGACAAAATGTTATGCATATCGTCATCTTAGCGCCACCTCAGTATTATTTAAGTTCGTTTCAAAATAAGTCAAAGTGTAGGAAATAAAATAAAATAGACGAAATATCTGAAACGTTAACTTAAAAATTAATTTGTATATTTACACTGCTCTCCCAAAGAATTGCACCATCTTAAAAATAAAATCGCTCAAATCTGAAATTTGCATATATTGTTTGGGGAACTGAAAGGGAAAAATGATTAAAATTTGGTTGAAAAAGGTCATTTTTTTCTCCAGAGTAAAACTCTGAAAAACGTATGTGATTTCCAGATTTGTGCAAATCCAATTTCTAGGTGTTGCCATTTTTTTTTCGTGAGCAGTGTATATTCATAAAGATTTTTCCATTTATTTATTTCACTTCCACGAACCATTTTCAAGTGTTAACTTGTTCTATTTGGTAATGGCTTTTAGTGATAAAAAGTGTGTTAATTAAACTCACATCGCGGAGAGCAGCAAAAAAAGAAAAACTCTTATCGTTAACTAAGAAGATGTTGCAGGTAAAGTCGAAGGATCTGGATAAACGTGAAAATATTCTTTCACGAGCATTACCGTCAGCGTCTATATTTAATCGGATCACTGCGGGTACAATAAAATTCCGGATCGATTTTCCATTAATCGGCTATTAGTATGCGCTAGCTAGTTTGTTCGTGTACGGGAAATGACTTCGGTCTCCTGAGATAATAATAAGGCAGCAATCGTCCCACGAGGATCTTCCTCGACGAAGTATAGCCACTGACCGAAAACTTCGTTTATCAAATAATAGACCATGCAATTTGAGGAATTTGTCTTATTAGCTTGATTACAAAACGTCTTGTAGATACTGTCTAATTCCTCAATTGCTTCCTTCCTCTCCTTATTCTTCCTCCTTCGTGACTTTTGATTATGTTATGACGAAACTTCTCGCAGTCGACTCGTGTTCTAGCCTGTGTCAAATACGTTGCCCGAGTTTTATCAAACACATCGTAAATCTTTTGCTTGTAGAAAAGTAAATTACATATCATTATTTCAATTACGTCAGATCGTCCCATAAATTCGTGCCGAAAGCGAGATATATTCTAATGGAAATCCAAGGAAATACTGCAACGACGGCATAATGATCTTACCAAAAAATGGAAAAAAGTTGTGGAACGAGAAGGCACTTATGTTTTCTTTATCAAGTTTAAAGGTTCGTTGAAAATATTGATCTGAATTATAAAATTCGACAGGAACTTAAAGAGTGACCTAAAATTTCGCACTTTTATCTTGCAGTAAACGAAGATTGTTAACTTATTACAGAGTTTAGTTTTCAAGGCTTGAAATATCTTAGTACAGTAAATTCTCCACAAGTGTCAGTCCGCAAGGAATCTAAACCTGACACTTGTAGAGTCAGGGACTACGTTTTCGAGCCTCGCGCCCGCCTTTGTAGTTTGCCGAACGTAGACAAGGACAGCGAATAAAAGATAAGGATGAAACGTGAGTCGAGGCAACCAAGCGATTTAAATACCAACTTTTTTAATTTTACGTTTTTTTGTCCCGAAATTTTTCTTGACATATTGATGAGATTTTTCTGATGAGGGTGACATCAAGCATGACGTAGTTTGAGCGGCATTTCCTTATTAACACGTTCACTGTCAAGCCAAATATTTTACTGCATTGAGATAAAACAGACACCCTGTATTAGATTACATAGAGTCGGCCTGCCGTTTGACTGACACTTGTCGAATCGGCCCTACATTTGACTGACACTTGTCGAATTGGCCCTACATTTGACTGACAATTGTAGAATCGGCCCTACATTTGACTGACACTTGTAGAATCGGCCCTATATATTTTTTTTTTTTTTTTACGTGGAGGTAGGCCGACATTAAATTAATTACTCAATAAGTATTAATAAGTAAATGTTGTTCAAATTATATCGTGTTTGATATCATTTTCATCAGAAAAATCTCACCAACATGTTAAAAAAAATTTCAGATGAAAAAAGGTAAAATTAAAGAAATTATATTTTTCTATTATGAAATGTCGAGCCGTGAAATCTCGTAAAAGAAACCGAGTGGTGTAGCGTTACACGCTTTACTGACAGGGAGCGAGATAACAGAGGCGCAGCAATGACGCAGCCTAGGCGTAGGATCATCTATACTGACACTTGTAGAATCCAAACTGACTGACACTTGTAGAGAATTTACTGTACTCTGTTAGAGAAGAAATGAATGTTAGAAATGTAATATAAACTTAATAATATTTAATATTTAGCAAAATAATAAAAATTTCATCTTTTCGCTACTTTTAAGTAAAATAAAAAAAATGCCTAAAATATTTACAAGTGGATTATATTCTACATAAAAATCTAAAATATCACTTCCTAAATATTAATCGTTAAACATTAAAATATGTATTAACAATACATCAAAATCTTAATTGACACTTCCTAAATATTAGCCTTTGAACATTGAAACGTTAATAAAATCTAAAAGTGATCTATAAAAAGCGATTCTAAAGGGAATCTTTGTATCTGTCATGTTTGAAAGATGGGTTCGTGATTAATTTCGAATAGCATGCATATCAAAACTATAGAAAACACTTTGGACGGATCGTGTGCCAAGAAAGTAGAAAATTGAAACATCCAACTTCGCCTAAATGCTGTCTATGCCGCGGAAGTGTTGACATTTACTAGCTACCCCCCATTGTCAGCCCTAACTGCTCTCACGTTTTTGGCAATTTTCCAGTGTTTGTTCGCCGACCAACTCGCTTTTCGCAAATCACTCTGCAACCAATGTGTTAAACAGTTATGCGAGACAAATTGTTTGATATACTACGAGCCACTGTCGTTTGAAATGATAAGCGAGAAGAACCGATCTCATTTCGATTCACTTTTTCCCCTTCTTATCGCACATGGTCATTTAACGAGACTGTAATTGATTTGATGAAAGTATGAAGGAAATTTCTTTTTTATCTCAATTCGGAGGATATTCGGGATTCTCCTTCTTTTTCTAAATTGCTAATTGAATAATACAATATTATACTTTCATTGTATTATGTACAATGCATCTAAAGCTTAACAAATTCATGGAATTTGATACATGTGTGGAGTTACACGTTCAATTACAAATTCAGATTTACATAAAATATATCATAAAACTTTATAATAATAATTCAATGATAAACAAAGCATTCTTTGTAATGTACATTTAAGAATAAATTTCTGTTATATTGAGAAAATGAAACTGATAGTTTCTTTCTGTTATTCATGTTATAAAGGAAACCTAATTATCCTTTTTAATATTTTCCTAAAAACTAATCTGTATGATGTTCAAAAGTAGCAAATCTCTTTTGATTAAAACTTCATTTTTAAACAAATATATCCTTGGAGAACAGAAACAAGTAAACCATCGATACAATTTATATCTTAATCATTGCACTGCAAATTAATATTTTACACTTGAACATATCACTTTTTTAAATGAAACGCTAAAAATGTATTTTTTTTTTTAGTCCTACTTTCTTTATTGCATAATGTTACCTGTATGAAGCAATAAAAACAAATTTACAACAATTTTAAACTAAATAGCACAAAGTGTGTTTAAAAATTAAGATACGTCTTTTTATTCAGATTTTGCAAGTAATGCTATTTGTCATATTCTAAAAGAAAAAGCGAAAAAATAGAAGATCCGTGCACATTCTATCAACATTCAAAATTGATTTCCCTGAAAATTAAATTTCTTAGTCGAGTAAAATCTCTGTTTCGACGCGATTCGTGATCTTTATTGATTTTCGGGTATCGCGTCTCTCACAAATTAATTTTGTGTGAGCGTTTCAATGCTAGCGTTGCAAGTGTAGGTTTGTAGGTGTGAACTGTGACGTGAACTATTGTGTTGATCCCTTTTTGAAAAACGTTTTTACATAGAGACGCGTTGGGCCTTTTGTGCAGTTTTATCTAAAAACTATGGTGAGGGGGTGGCCTATGCGGACGAATGGGAGTCCTTCCTCGTCCTCGGCTGTCCTCCGGGAGTAGAGGTTGGGCAGTCCATCCTGGGTTTCCCTGGTCGATGGGGTGGTGGTAAGGTATCGTGGCAGGGGTGTGAGGCCCTGCGAAAGATCGGTTCCCGCGGAACTGATCTGTGTGTGTGTGTGTGTGTGTGAGGTGACTTTACGACACGTCAATTGCTATTGAAGGAAATGTACGCGCGCCAAAAAGGCGTATGACACGCAGGAGCGTCGAGTTTCTGCGTTCATAAACACTTTCTGGCCCTCGACATCGCTTCAAATGGAGAAGTAAACAAAAAAATTGAGATTAGAAGCCCGCAAAAATAGCAGGCCTGGTCGTCCATGTCATAAAGTAAAACCGCGACGCAACAATCTCGATCGTGTAATTTTGATTTCTTTTTTTTTTTTTTTCAAAAAAAAATATCGTTTTGTTTCTGGTGGCAGCATGGTCTTTTGCTAGCATACAAATGGTAACAGAATGTACGCATAAATTACAAAAAAATAGCGTATGGAACAGACGCGTAACGCAAAGTGGCAACAGAATTTACATTTCCTTCAATTAAAGTTGCGCTCAACATTCTATGGGAATAAATGAAACGAATCAAGGCTCAACTAATTTCAAAATATCCTCCTCGTGCGCCCTCGTTAATCTTTCATAATGAATCTTTAAAGTGTAAAAAAAATTAATAAGTAAGAAAAAGAGAAACAGGAACGACGTGGAAAGGGAAGAAAAAGAATGTTACATTTTGTTGTAAATGATCGTGTCCATTTTTCTCGGGAACACGCGAAAGTCTTCATTGAAAGGGGATAAAAGGTAAAAGGCAAACTAAACCACAAGAAGGTAAAGAGCGAAGTAAAATCAGAAAACTTTCCTGTGAAATTTAGAACACGTACCGTACAGAACCGTGGAACGTAAACCACGATTTGCCCTCACCTTCCTTGATTTAACCGACATTTTCCCCAAGGAGATGTTTCATCGTTACAAATTAGTTAAACTACCAATCATCGTGTATCTTTTTATTTGTCACTTGGGATTGATAGTTACCCTAACACAGCCAATATCAATTGACGCAACTATCGACACATGTTTACGAACAAAGAAAATTTTGTAGCGTTTCAGTGAAAAATTAGTACAATATAATGTTAAAAGTGGTTGGATCTGTGGTAATTTTCGTGTTAGTTTTAACGCTGATACAATAAAATCATAGTTTTTATCAGAGCAATATCTTTAACTAGGTCAGTCGTTTCCATTCAAGAATTCTTTTCTTCGTAACATTTTTCATAATGTCATAAATTTTCTCGTTTATAATAATTACCCATAACGTTATTTTAACTGTTTAACGAGATGAACTTTTACCTCGAGTCAGCGCTCCTACGGATTTATAATTAAATTACAACTTTAATTCGAAGTTATAATTATAAGAAGATGTATTTGTTCGCGTAGAAAAATGTGTCCTTAGTTATACAGAATAAGAAAATGTGCACATTTTGTGTATACATTTCTGCGAAGTCTTTTTGCAATTCTACCTAAAGTTCTAACTTCTGCTATCACTGTAGTATATCTCTAAATTATATACAGGGTGTCCCATAAAGAGTGTAATACCCGGAAATGGGGAGTTGCTGGGGTGATTCTGAGCAACTTTTTCCTTTTCCAAAATGTAGTTTGAAGCTTCGTTTTCAAATTATTAACGAAAAACACTGGCCAATCACAGCGCCCGTAGAGCCAGCGCTCAGGGACGGGCGAACAGAGATTCACCCGCGCGCTATCGTGAACGACCAAACAATATTTTGGTAAAGGAAAAAGTTGTTCAGAGTCACCCCAGCAACCCCCCATTTCCAGGTGTTACACTCTTTACGGGACACCCTGTATGAGTAAAAATTACTGTACTATAGAATATACAAGGTGTCTCGTTTAAATCAATCCCAGTGATTATCTTCGAAACTGTTAATATGTAATACCGACATACGTTTCATATAAAAATTGAACGCTTTTTTTAATGGAACTATATATTTTTTACTCCATCTTCTTCATCATTACTATGAACTTAAAATTTAAATAAACTTTATGAACTACTTTAAAGAAAGAAATACAACGTAATCTAAAAAATACATTAAAATTTGATAGTTTCGTCGTGTATCAATTTTTTTGAAATTTTAACTACAAAAATCATTCCCAAGAAAAGGAAATTAGTGAAACACATGTGCCACATTCTAATCATATAAAATTTGCCCTAATAGAGCAAATTATTTTCAAGAATTAATTGTAGATTTACAAAATAAATTTTTTAACCACAAACTTATTTTACAATTTAATTAAGAATGAAAGGTTTGTCGAATAAGTAACATCAGCATCTAAATATGCGATTCGTTGTATCAAGTATGCCACCATGGAAAATTACTGAAATTGCTGTAAAGCATAGAAAGACATTTTAGAGCAATATTTTATCGTTGACTGTGACAAAGGAAAGCGAGATAAAATCGAGTTAAATGTCCAGATTTTGTCAGGAATCATTGTTGAGATTGTTACAATTGGGCTGAATGGATAACGACATGCATTACCTAATACGGGTCGAACCAGAGTATCTTTCTTGTTGAAACTTTTAATAAGCAGTGCGACGTGAGCGTTGCTTTTCGCGGAATCTCCAACCTATTCCTGAGCAAACTTGTCGATTC
>NW_017100969.1:439183-454999 GCF_001263275.1 Habropoda laboriosa
ATTAATCGGTAAACGGAGAACATCGTTCCGACTTTTCTTTGTGGAACTTTCAAACGGCACACTTCATTCTACCTCGAGATTCTCGTTGCATTCTAGTCAAATCTGGTCAGTGATTTACGCGGAGGGAAATTTCATGACTACCTAACGAAGCAGAAATACTTGTTCAAATACGGAATTTCTTGGAACAGGGCTGCTTCAGAAAGAAAACCCGAAAAATACTACCATTATATTAAATTTAATGTTAATTTTTAAAGTATTAATTGATATTGCATGGAGAATTTAGGTGTTTAATAATTAAATAAAGGAAAATGATTCCATTGTTTGTTTCAAATTAATCAGCAATCTTTTGAGAACAATTACAAACAAAAGGGAAAGATGTATAGTATTGATTCATCTTTTAATTTTAGTTCCAATTACCAAGAACAATGTACAATCAGGTACAATCAAGTTTCTTATCGTGCGTTTCGAAATTATATGAAAATTAATTTTGTTGATATCACTTGTACACAGAAAATTCAAGAGATTATGCACAAAAACAGAAACTTTTCGTGATAATCAATTAACTGCATAAGGTTATCTCATTCTTCTGCGTGTGGAACAAATTTCAGAAAATGTTCTAATATATAAACGTTAATTGTCAGGTTTTCTCTGACGTTTACAATTAAATAGGAAACGATTATCAATTCACAACAACGAATTATAATATTGTAAAGCAATATAACAACGTAGTTAACAAAAATGAATATTAAATTAAATACTCGATTCTTTATTTTGTTACTAAAGTAGCACTTTTGAGAACACTACATTTCTTGAATAAAGAATCTACGTGTGTAATATTCGATCTGCAATCACCATAATTTCTAAACAATCCTAGCAATACAAAATACGCAAGGATAATGTTTAATTTTTAATAAGCTATAAACAACCAAAGGAATGTATTCGCAGTATTACAAATACAAATTCTAGCATTAACATTTGGTTTAGAAACGCGACTTAAATAAGTATACTACCATTTAATAGACGCGATTGTCTGATGTTTCATTCTTTCTCAAAGGATCGTTAAAAAAGATGTGATTTATTTATCTCATTAAGAGAAACTCTTTAAGAAAATGAATGAACTCGTCTCGTTTCCGTGATTCAAGGAACAGATAGGAAGGAACGATTCCATCGAGGCCGATTGAAGGTTGAAGAGGGTCGCGTTTTGAAAGGGGTCTGATAAGGCATTCCGCAAAGTTTTGATAACAACACAGTAGTTCTATACAGATAATTGAATCCATTCCTCCTTTTTCTTCGACAGACTGGGAGAATCGAATCGAATCGAATCGCGACGGAAGGAGAGGCGGCGGATAAGAAGTTACCGTGGTATCGTTTTTGAGGTGCGGGTCGCAAATGGAGTCGGACGGAGCGAGAAATACTAAAGAAAGCCAACAGCGTCTCGTTTTTTACACATACACACACATTCTCTCTCTCTCTCTCTATCTATCTCTTTCTTCCTCTTACTCTTTTCCCCTCTCTATCAGAATTACCTTGACATAACAAAACATAAAGTGTTAGCTTCAAGAATCGCTGGACAATCCTCGGTCGGATCACACTTCACGCTTTTCCAGAAACATCATACGGCCTGCACTCGCCAATTAACAAACAATCTTCCAAACGATTTCTCAGTGATTTGCAGATTATTCACGCTCTCCCAGATATACTTTTAATATTGTTTCAGCCTTAGTGCAGAGATTAAAACATTTCTGACTTTCATGGTTCTAGCTCTTATAATTATGTGTAATTTGAGATAAATATTCAAATTTAAAGAATTCTCTGTATTGCAGCAGCTGAACTGTTATGCTAAATGTAAACTGTGTTTCTTTTCACTTTGTTGTCGCTGAAATTTACTTTACGCGCTAACTGATATCAATGTGTACCGGTGAATTATCAGATTCGCGATGAAGTCAGTTGTAATACCAGTAGAACCTCTGGAATGATGAAGACGACTTCGCGGGGAAAATTAAACGACGATAGGGACAACAGCTTTTGCCCCAAGTATAAAAGAAATGTTTATCTTAAATGTAATGGAATACAAAGGAACTGACGTAGAAAACTTTTAGAAAATTACTGCAGCATTGTTTATCTTAGTTGCTCTTCTACTTGTAGAACAGAAAATCATGCAACTATCACAATCAATATACAGATTTGTCAAACATGCTCTCGAGGAAGAAATACTCGAAACAAACCGTTCAATTGTGCTAGGGAATAGAAACACTTTTAACCAAAAGAAATTGTTAATAATTGTTAAAAAATTTTATTACGATGCATAAAATATTGTATTACAATGCACAAACCTTGTCACTTTTACTTACTAAATAAGCAAGACATACGATTTCGCCATTATTGCAGGAACCGTTCAACTATCAGAGAACGTTTTAAGTTAATCGTACAAAGTCCTAAGTGCGATATTTCTCCTTTTCAAGCGCAGGTAATCGGAGAACAATCGAGAACGAAGTTAAAATCCTTCGGAACTTACAAGAAGACCTCACAGCTAAGCCCCCGAGGATTTTGATGGAATTTGGAGGGATGAATCTAGAAGTCGAAAAATGACATTCTATAGAATATTTCATTCCAATGGGAATTTTTATAAATAATTGAAATTAGATATATATGTAGAATCGGGGCCTCCATACCCAAATAGGGAACCTCGAAAGGAGAACAGAGAGGGAGTGGTTGGCGTAGCGCGCAAAGCCTCGGCTTGCTAAGCCGAAGATCCCGGGATCGATTCCTGTGTTGGGTCCCTCGATATTTTTCCCTAGGTTCCTACAAATGGGGGCTCGGCCGGGATGGGAGGTATCTACGGCTACACGAAGCCAGACGCTGTGAGATGAAAACATGTGAGAGGGTGCACGTCTCCCAAAAGAGTTGAGAAACAGAGTTTCGGCTGAGAAGAGTGGCCACTGTGTGGAGGGAGTGCACCCGAAAGTGTTGGGTTTTGTCGAGGTGTTGAACTCTTAGGACATTCGAGGGGCGAATGTCAGTTCAGAATGGCCGAATGTAGTATCGGGGCCTCCATACCCAAATAGGAAACCGACAAGGGTGAATAGAGAGGGAGTGGTTGGCGTAGCGCGCAAAACCGAAGGTCCCGGGTTCGATTCCCGTTGGGTCCCTCAATATTTTTCCCTAGGTTCCTACATATAAAACTGTGGAAGTTTAATATTCATGAAATTTATAAGTATTCGCCTGCTGCATACAAAATGCATCGCTCCACCCTTCTTTTTCCGGGGCTGTCGCCTATAAAAAGAGTCGTGTTTTACAATTCTTCGATGTTGAGTCCGCAAAGCCGTACTGATGTCCATCTCTTAAACGCAAAGAAAAATAAAAAAGATACGCAATTCAAAGTAAACATATAGTAGATAGTTTTGTATTTAACTCGGGCACATGTAATACATTTTTCAGTCGTGTATTATTCTCATTTGTTGCTTGCCGCATCACTATTTCCCCAATTCCTTTCGAAATTAATTTTCTGCCTTCCTTATCCGCCAAGGAAACTTGTCTCCGTTCTTTAATCATTTTTTCAAAGATCTCTCTATTACCAGTCATGTGACTTGTAGATCCAGAATCTAATAGCCATAGTTGACTAGCACTTCTGCATCATTTTCACTTTCTTTCCTCAGGTGCTGTACTCTCGTGGGTTTTCTCTTTCACCCTCATCACAGATTCGTCATTTGTTTTCATCATAATTTCATTTCTTCTCCCCCGTGATGATAATTTACAGGTTGCTGCAACATGACCAAAGCCTTGACAATTATAACATTTCGTTTTGTTATAACACTCGCCTGCGGTGTGTCCTCTTAGTCCACAATTGTAACAATTGAAATCGTTTTTTGATTTCTCTTTTACCCTTCTTACATTCTCTTGGTACCTTACTGACCTTTCATCCTTCCTTTGTTCCCTTCGCAACTCTCCTTGTTTCAAAGCAAATTATTTGTTGGATTCCGGGTAGTGAAATGTCTACAACACTTTCAAAATCTCAACAAGAGGTTTATTCAAGTTTTTAACAAGTTGTGAATCACACGACAATATTGAAAATAATGATTGATATCCCTTTTGAAGTAGCTGTATTTATAGGGTTTAGAAGAAGACATGGAAGGGACTAGAGAGGGGTTGAGGTAAAAGGTCTGCGAAAGTGGCAAAGGTCCCAGGTGACTAAGAACTAAATTACAAAATATTCGGCGAAATGAGTGTTCGCGATGGGCTGGCGTTTACCGAAGATCGCATCCATGAGTCACACCGTGGTAGGTTCGTATCCAACACTTCTCTCCATTGAGATTGAAAACGATGACGAAAGGAAGAGACTTCAATAGTATAAACGCAGTACATAGAAAATGTTTTTCTATTAAGTTATAAAGGCTTAATATATAAATATAATAACAAATATAGTAAGTAAATACGAAATGCGAAATACATAATAACATAGAATTCAGTATATAAATATAAATGTCTGTTCACGTGGGTGTAGTACTTCTACGCGTCCAGGTTCTTCCGCGGGTCCGCGCTGATTGAGGGATTTCTTCTAGTTCTCGAAGCGGTAACATCTCGAGCCCGATCGTAAGTTACAATCTCCTGAGAATGCCTGCTATCTTCCGAGCGTACGTCGAAATCGAAATTACAATTGACGAAGTTTTCGATGATCGGGGGAATAGTCTAGTTTTTCGTAAAAGAAAATACGCGCCTTACAGCCGAACCAGTGGCAACAATTTAAACAAATTATTACTAGTAGTATTGCTCCATGGAGCAATCGTGTACCATTTGATGTGTTGTATTATAAATGGTTTGTTTAATTGGTCCGTCACCATTTTGTCGAATTCGTTTCATTTCTTATTGGCATACCTTAATCGGCAAGGTCTATACTTGTTAACTTAATTGGAGTTAGTGGAATTGGGATTGTCTTTATTCGATGAGTGCTTGTTGCTTTAGAAAACAGGGAGGCCGGAATTGTCTCAGCTCGAACCTGTGCCAGCCTGTGCTCTTCTAAAAATCTAACTGTTTCACTCAGGCTCTTTGATGCTTTGTTTACTTGCGCGACAAACTCCAGAGCCTGAGTCTGGTGGGCTCGTTGTTCCTCCCGACATTCCCGGGCTGAGATTCTCAGTGTGTCCAATGTTTGCTGTAATAGATCCAAAGTTTCCTTTGCTTGGAATGCGGTGGCTCCTTCAGTGACTCGATTAGCTCCTTTCATATAAGCGGTTAAGACTTCAACAAGAGCAGAAAATCTTACTATCAAGCCTTCCATTAAAGAAGTCATCTTCTTTTCAGTCCAGGTCGTAATACTATCCCTATGAACGATCCAGAAATTCTTGGTCCAATCTAAGTTAGAACTAAGCCCTAAATTTAATAGCTTTTTCATCTTAATATGGACCGGTTCCAAACCTGCTACAATCTGTTCAATAATTTTGTGTGAAGAGTCGGTACTTGGGCTCTTGTTTTTGGGAATTGTCCCTTTTTCTGGATGAGTATCAGATATAATTGTAACCAGCTTTGTTTTGGCTACAGACTTGGTTAGTTGACAAATTGGATTCCCACCGTACACTTCTGGGCATCCGGATTTTTGAAGAAATTCCACCCCAGGAATGCTCGGAATAGGGTTATCACACTGGTTCTTCGTTGTACAAGCCTCAACAGAGATGTTTTCTCCGGCTTGCTCATTAGCCAACTGAGAAACTTTTTCCCTAGGAGTGAAATAAAATAAAGAAATTGTAACAAATGGAAGAACAAAAGGTAAATATGTGCAAGTATCTCTTAAATCTGAAGATCGAACAGGGTGCGCAATATAAGTAGGCACGCTAGATTCCTTTAATGTAACAGTTCCAAGCAATGTCCTTAGTGCTTCTATTAAAGAGACAACTGTGGAATTAATTGGAGACGTTGCCACAGAAGAATTAGGAACACTATTAACCACAAATGCTATATCCTTGTTCTGACGATTGACTTGAATTATGGCATTTGGAATTAATAACGTATTATCAGAGTTTAACTGATGTGACCATACTATACCTTCTTTAACGTCATATGGATTTACTATTTTAATAGGGACAATCGTTACGGAGCAGAGTGATTTAGAAAGAAATAGAATTTAACAAAATAGTGAAAGTAGAATAGGTCGATTTTGGGTTCTTGAGAACGAAGGAAATCGTCTCCTAAAAGTCCGTCGAATGGTACATTAGTAGGAGTGTCCAAAATTTGAAATTTAGCTGTGATCGACTTTGAATGTATCTCCAATTCGATTTCAGTTCCACCGTGTGTTACGATTGGTGCATTCGGGGAAACTCCATTCAATATTACTGGAGCGTTGTTACTAATTTTGGAAAGTATTATACTAGTTGCTTTGATTAGAGAAACGCCGGTGTCTATCAAAAACTTTAAAGTTCTATCGTTAGAGTTAGAATTCTTTGAGTGAAAAAGGACATAAGTTAAATCATTTGAAGCTAATAGGGATTCGGAAATTGTTACATTTTGGGGCTGTTGAATTGTATTGTCGCTTGCTCTATAGAAATAGAGGGATTGGGAAGGTGAGAGCTCGTTTAAAAATCCTTCTGATGAAAATTTGCGGTTCTAGTATTGTCAATGATACGTCGTCCTTGGTTCGTGTTAAAAGAGCTTTGATACTGAGCTCGTCTGTTTCGGTCATCGTCAGAAGGTCTTTGATGTCGGTTTATTGTCTGTCGATTAGCATTGTTATACTGGCGTTTTCTATATGCTTCTATCGTATTGTTACGTCGCAACAAAGGAGGGAGGAGGATTGAATGAACAACGTGTTGTTCTTATAAACGTCTTATATTTTATTTCTCCAGGGGTAGCGTTCCAGAGGTGAACAGCGCGATACAATAATTGACGGACTGACTGTCGCAGACGACTGGACGTATATTTTATAGAGCTCAGGAATAAAGGAAAACTTAAGGAAGAAGTGCAAAGAATTTTATCGTTGTTTAGAGCACAAGGAATTTGGCTTGTCGTTTGACAGACTGACAATGAGTCGCAAGAGTTGTGGAAAATAGCGATGTAATAGAACAGTGCTAGAGTAATGATCAAGGAGTGGTGGGTTTGACCTAACAGTTTGACCTTAATTTCCTTTCATATTCATTTTCTCCTTCTTCGGGTTTCACCTGTGATCTAACTCCTATCACCTTCTTCCAGAGCTTTTTGGATCTTAAGATACCCTCAATCTGCTCACTCCATAAGAAATAATTCGTATCGTCAAGTGGCTCAACGTTCGCGAGATTCCACCCTTCCGCCATGTTAGATAAATTTCTTTTTACTTTTACTCTGTGCAATGTTTTCTTTTCAAATTACCTTCTGAACCACGCTCTGCTACCATATTGTGGATCAGGCGGTGGAAGGGGATAGTAATCTTATTACACTCATATAGTATTAACATAAACGATATTTACTTAAAAGAATATACGTATATTTTAGTACACATTATCTCTTTAGACACACTCTCTTATTGACGCGAAGAAGAACATGAACCCAGTACTCTACTAGAGGGGGAAAATCAATATTGACCGATATTCCTAGGAGAAAAATCCTTAGGACCAGGATGGCCCTCTAGTCCATTCCTACGTCTATTAAAACAGCCCCACAGTTTCTACCTCGGTCCCCAACTCGCCCTGTGCGCAAGAAACCGAGGGAATTATGTACTATGCAGAGATGAGAAGTTGGCCAATATGAGGAATGCGGGTCTGATTGGGTTATATCCCCATAGACCTAACATAACCATAGAAATATGGCACATGTATCGTCATTATTGGTCGACGCGACAACATCGACGAATCGGCTCGTTTAAAATCACGTGACGTGAGATTTAGACCCCTTTCGCCCCTGTGCCGTCTCGCTAGCCACCTTCCCATCTCTGCATAGTACACGCTTGCAGGAACGTCACATGTACGCAATAGATTCACGAATGTCACCCCTGTGACATAAGTATGACACACGTGCCCGTCATAAACCTTGGGCTTTTTCTCCTCTTGGAGGCATTGCGCCGCGACACACTTAGCATCGTCTCGTAGTACACCGACTGCGGAGCACTGTTGTATATGACATGCTGCACATCTTGCATTTAAATCGCCTATGAGTATTACTTTGCTGCCAACTATTATTATTATTGCCTAAAACTTTCGGAGAGTGCTTATGCAGAGAATGTTCCAACGTTTCGTCAGCATTGCAGCTCACTTCATCGGGCTTCGAGAGACACGCTGATAACAGCGTGTGTCTAATGGAGGTGTATTACACCAGCTCAAGTTCCGGTTCACGGTTCTTTATGTTCTGGTTCATTGCTTACCAATTAGCGATGGTTTTTTTTAATTGATGAGATGAGCAATTCTTTCAGTGTCGAACATCGTTTAACATTTTAGTAATGTTTATGGTTTCTTTCAGTTTTTTAATTTCGTTCTTTAGTTCCATGAACTGAGAAATTCCTTCTGTGCTTTCTTCTGCTCCTGTGTGATCACTTTAGGCGGAGCTTCTAAACTGCTCTTTTAGCCATGCATTTGTTGTTGCTGGAATTTCTGTCGGTGCTTTAACTTCTGTATTGTTTTGAACTCACGGAATTGTTCACTGCCTGTTATGTTTATTGCTTTTGTGTCATTTCTAGTGTATTTTGATTTTCCTGGTACGTTTCCTGTGTTTTATTGTTTTCCGACTAGGATAATCTGTTTATACATGAGACGTACGTACATTGTTGCATTGGCTGGATGGTTTTCATTAGAATTGATGCATTTCGCTGGTTCGGATCTATGTATATAGATAATGTTTTCCGACCCATTTCATGCATGCAGGATCCGCATAGCAATTTACTGTTGAGTGTTCCCATTACTGACAGGTATGGCACTGTGTAATTCCTCTTTTTACTGTATAATTGCTCCATATCATTTATGGAGCAATAAGGTGTGGTATTTTGGATTGTATATGCTCCAGGTTTATTGTTGTGGGTACTGTCATCACAACCACTGGTCTTACAGTAGCCTCCATTTTGGTTACATTTTCTGCCGTTATTCGTTTCTCGTGTAGTTCGGTTTTTATTTCTTCTGTGTTTACTTCCGCGTGAAATCCATTCACTATGTACACCATCTTCTTTTCCTCGTTGCTTGCGTATGTAAGGAAACTAAGTCCTTTTTTTCTCCATGTTTTCCTTAGATTTTCATAATCGTTTGGGCTTTGAAGGAAAACACTTGCTGTTTTTCTCTGGTATTTTATGTGAAACTTGTTTTCTACTGCGTTTTTTATTAATTTTAAGAATTTTTTGTGATTTGTCACATTTCCATGCATTACCAGCAGATGGAGTTTTCTTATGGTGTGGTTGTTGCTCCCTTGTGCGAGAAGGTCTTGTTTCTTCTGTGAGTTCTTTTCTTCTACTTCCATATCTATTGTGTTTTGCAAGACAAAGAACCTATTGAATGTTTCAGTAAGGTTTCGTTTGTCTTTTTGCTTATCTGCCTTTCGTCTGATTGTTTATTCCACTTTCTCTTCAGCGTTATTTTCTCTTCACCTGTTATCGTGCTGTATTCATTATCTTTATTGTCTTGATCCGTTGTCGGATCCTTTCTCGTTTTATCTTTCTGTGAAACGTTTGCGTTCGGATCGTTCTTTTTGTTTGTTCCCTTTATTTGCACTTTCAGGTTATTTTTGTATTGTGCGCCGCTGACGCCACGTGGGACGTGAAGTTGGGTTTTGTCTTATTCGTTTTAATGAAATTTTACATTGCTTTCCCACTTCTTTGTACAGTCTTGTGTTACTTTTAATGTGCGTAGAACAGTCACTCGCATGCACATCGTATAGAACACTGAAACGAGAACACAGACGTGAATCTGTGTACACCACACCACAATTAAACACCGTGCTCTCGGACGAAGAGAACTCCCTAACTCACTGTTTACATTGTCGTCGGTTTTGGGCCTAGCCGAAATGGCGCTACGACCAATCGCATGTGTCACATCGGTAGGCAGTAGTGGGAACTGCGCAGAACGGACGAAAATCGGTTCGAGAGCGAGGTTATTCTAATATTGAACGCAGTGTAGGTCCTTTTTAAGACGGGCGATGGTTACAGGAACTGCGCAGAACGGACGAAAATCGGTCCGAGAGCGAGGTTATTCTAATATTGAACGCAGTGTAGGTCCTTTTTAAGACGGGCGATGGTTACACATGGATAAGTAAACGCACCGTTGCCAGAGGAGGCGTGGCTTGTTGCCCGCCGATTTGTTTACGCCCAGAGAAGGCGTGGCTTGTTGCCCGCCGATTTGTTTACGCCCAGAGAAGCCCAATACGCTGCCCGTACGGGCAATGACTAAGCGGCACTGTCCTATACACTGACTCACTGCGGGTTGTTGAGAATCACTTCAACAATTTCATAGATCTATTTTCAGATGTTTATAAAACATGTCCATTGGAATATAATATTCTACAGAATGTCATTTTTCGACCTCCCCGAGGGCTCAGCTGTAAGGTCTCCCTGTTAACAACGATTCGCTCGAAGTACAGGAAGAAAGAGAGAATTGCACAAATTAGTTCATTTAACCCTTTGCACTCGAGAGGCGACTAAGAAGCGACATTACTATTGTATTTACAATTTCGTATATAATTAATGGGCGCACCCCTAAAGCTGATATTTTCCAGGACAACAGGTCTGTGGTCCTCCATAAATCGTTCAGCATATGTTAGAGGTCTCAGCAGCGAAATAGTTTGAAAGAACCAACTTCTAACGAAGTGTTATACAATATAATAGTTTCCACTCTTCTCGCTCCAAGTCAGGTAGAGGTTGCTTTTGAAAACTGTGACAAAGGTGAATGAGATCCCATTACTGCCACAAATTGTACTATTACCTTTGGTGAATGTAAAGGGAATGAATTTTTGTTGTTTATTTGTTTCTTCTATTTTT
Organism: Habropoda laboriosa; assembly: GCF_001263275.1. Classification (NCBI taxonomy): domain Eukaryota; kingdom Metazoa; phylum Arthropoda; class Insecta; order Hymenoptera; family Apidae; genus Habropoda; species Habropoda laboriosa. Next base: position 450,096 of record NW_017100969.1, read on the forward strand.
ATTTTTACAATGTTATTGCAAAGAAAACGCAAAGTTTATAATTTGCAGATTTTTAATTGCGATTCTATAGTTGCGACGTGAATATTAATTTGAAAAAGGACTGAACACGCCGCTATACTACGAATTTTATATTTTGTAGTTGTTAATAATGACTCTCGTTGTTATTCAGCATTTTCACAGTGTGAAGACTGGTTGCTAAATGTCTTCCTCATTTTCGTTCGTTGCTGTTCTTACAATACCACTGAAATGTCGTAAGGGAGTATGTATTCCCATTTGGAAGCATAAACAGGTACTACGTAGACTTTATGATATTTTTTTTAATAGAAGAAAGTAACATATAAACTTGTTGTTTTAAGGATACATTCATTGATATAGTAACTTGCTTTTTCTGAAATTTTTGGTATAAAAAAAATGTCAATTTTCCAAGATATCTTATGTTGTATTAGACTAAATAAAGTTCTTCGTGCCTAGTGGAGATCACAATTACGTGCTTTGTGTTGATCCGAAAGAAAAAATCTGGATGTTTTATTATTAGGAAGTAGGATTATTAAAATGAAAGCCTATGCCGAAGAAAACAATAACTTCTCAAGGAACAAACTTCGGTTTTTGACTAATTTTCATTGTTTTAAGTGACTAACAACAGTAGAAAATTTTTATGGATCGTTATAATTGTAGTTCCGGCTGTAGAATATTTTATTACGAATCGAATGAGCTCCCGATCAATAAAATCGGTTAATTAGTATTTGAAATTTCGTGGACACCAGTTTGCAGAACACGGTTTCGAGAAAAACGCATTTGAAGTTTTGCTGCACTTAGCGTTTCTAGCGGTGCATCACTATCTTGAAATCATTAGAACTTTGTCATTTCATCGATTTCAGGCGTAGAATTACAGCAATACATATTCAAAATGTTCTACTTCGAAAAATGCAATTAAAAATGGATCGATTTTTTGACTCCTCCAAATGGGAATACCTCCTTAAGGCACCTAGTAAACTTTCACATAAACTTAAAAAAATTATTCCAATTGTCAAAATACTTACTTCGTGCATTGCACAATAAACTGCGCGTGTATGCAATAACACATTGCATATTTCACCAAAACCATTAAAAATAATCAAATCTTGTACTCATTCGTATACCCTCCTTCTATCTTAAATACCTCTTCTAAATTTTACACCTTAACAACTAATTTTTCGTTCCTACATTGATATTTTTCTTTATGTTTTCTTATAGAAATCTGTCTTTCGCTATCATCGTTTTCCTTGGTCGTTCTGATTATTCTTTTGATACACAACTGCCCGAGGCCGCAAACCTTTTTACAGTAGACGTAATTTACCGAGGATTTCGAAATTCTTCCCTTGTTTGAAACTTCTTTTGCTCATACAAAGTGACTACTTCAGAACCCTCTTCTGTACTTAACTTTTTTTCTCTTTCTTTTAGAACTAATCTCCTCTGAACGATAGAATAGATTTTTACTCTAACCCAGAAGTCTTCCACACTGCACCCCACGGTTTTAAATATTTATACAGAGTGATTTTAGAAACTGAGACAAGATATAACGCGTTTCTAAGTGTAAAAAATGGTGTGTTAAAATTGTTTCTGCAAATGTAAGTTAACCATTTTCTCTTACTTTTGCGGGACCGTATTTTTAATTTCATAGGTTTCGGAGAGATGATTATTAATTGTAACTCTTGTACGTTGAATTTTTGAAAAATTATTTACGAACGTGCATATATTTCCTTGGATGTTATGGTCCTTCAAAATGGAGATAATTGGAGGCCCTATCAATGCACACAGCTGTAACGTGCTGCTTGTTAGAAGGGACGTTGCAGATGTTGATTTCAAGATTAATTAATTGGTCCAAATTAGAATATAGGCTGCCCCACATAACTGGGCCAAACCATAGCTTTAAAATAATAGAAGGTGGAAAAAGGTTTCGTTAGGCAAAATTAAATGGTTTCAAATGGTACGTGCATCACATAGTGTATGTAAAGTTATTATTAAGGTATCAAGGTATTATTAGTTGTATCCAAGGTAGCTTTAGCTGGTTTCAGTATGTCACTTATTTTATCTATTGCATTAATGATTGACTACATTTGGGTCTTTTTTTTAATTCTGATACAAAAAGGATCTATTCTTCTGGCAATATTACCATTTTCATTTGGTACTGAAGATACCAGTTCATTACTTTCAACGTTATTGTTTAAGATGCTTTCAGTGGATTCCGGTAATGACATTTCATTGTTAGAAGAAACTTGGTGCCTCCATCGTTCGTAATTAGTTCATCGTGTCTATATCAAACGACCTTTTATTTATATTGCATTGTTTATCTACTTGACCTTTCTCTTTGCACAGAAAACAGCCACCACTTTCGGTAGATTTAAATATACGATATTGCGTGTCTTCATGGATTATTATAAACAAATTTGATACTTTTGATACATCTTCCGGTTTTATATACAGAGTATTTGGCAACAGTTGGTAGAAAATTTAAGGGGTGGTTCTACAAGTAGAAATAAAATGAAAATCAAGAATAGCACAATTGCGTCTGAAGCTTTGTGTTTTAGTTATTAACATTTGAAAATATCCCCGTGGCCGAGCAACCCTCTCTACACCGCCGAATGTAGGACACGTCAGGACAGGGGAGGTAGTGATCCTCAGATCCGACGTTATATGGCCGGCAGCTTAACACGTACAAGTCATAGAGAAAGTGTCAGTGACATTCGGCTCCGTAAACGAAATTACCGACTTTCACGGCACTACCATTTGCTTTGCCATAACGCAAATGCACGTCGGAAAGTTCTTCAAATGTGTATTCCATGGTATACTGCAAACGCAACGTACACTATGCACACAACAAACACAATACGCACAAAGTACTAAAAAACAATCACTATACAGTACAATATTCACGAGCACACGCGCAAGCACGAAAAATGAACCTAAAACAAAACAGGGAAAGTGAAAAAATTTGTTTTTAATATAAATTAAACTTACATTAAAACTACACTGATAAATTAAATTTTTGTTTAAATATTTTTAATTAATCGATCAGAATGGAGTGATTATTAAAGTCGTTGAATTTGTCTTTTTATGTTCTGTAAGTATATAGAACATTGAAACACAGCATTAAAAGGAACGCTGGTAAACTTGAGATCTGTATATCGATAAACAGCAGAGATATTTAAATATACCCATTTACATGCCTGACCCTGTATATCAGTCACTTTTACAATAGATTCGAGGGTGAGTGACAACGTAGCGTATATTGCATTTTCTCTCTTTCCTCAGTTCAGTATGCATTGGTAGAGAAGACTTTCAGCTGCAAGGAAGTTTACCCTTGAATCTTTCTAAATAATTGCAATTAAACATTTTACTAATGTACGACATACTTCAATTGATGCTGGAGCATTAGCCTTGTACCAACCGTTTACTTAATTTAAACACTTCAAACACTTTGTCTAGCAATCAAATGTTATGCTATCATTTGAGAACGAATAATATTTCTAAGGTTTTGCTTATATAATTTAAAAGAAAAACAAAATTGACTTTCTGTATAGCATTTTGGTTAAAATTTGATGATCCATTTTTTTAGGATTGTAGTCTACATTTTTTAAACCCAAGACGGTGTAATGAGTAATGAGGGGGAAAATATGTACAGGTAACCCCCATATAACACGGCACTTCTACAACACGGTTTCGCTCTAACACGGTTCGAGAATTGGGGACAACCCTCGTGCAACACGGCATCCTAGAACACTGTTTGAGAATTAGGGAAATACCCCAACAATATAGAACACAATAAGAGCTTTTAAAAGCCAAAGATAATTCATTTGAAATTAGTATTATTCAACATTTTTTAAAGAAATGATAATTATTTTTTTCATTTTTGTGAATTAATTTGCAGCCCTGAACTATGTCTAGCGGAAATAAAAAAGTACATATTATTTTTATTTAATACATATTAATATGTTATACTTTTGGTGAAAATTGCTTTAATAAAAATATTTCTCTTAGTTATGAAGATATAATAGTATGTTTTTTTTTTTTACACCCGGAAATGGGGGGTTGCTGGGGTGACTCTGAACAACTTTTTCCTTTTCCAAAATCCAGTTTGAAGCTTCGTTTTCGAGTTATTAACGAAAAACACTGGCCAATTACAGCGCGCGTAGAGCCCGCGCTCAGGGGCGGAGAACAGAGGCTCATCCGCACGCGATCGAACAAATGCGTACGCGTGACTTCTCGGTTCTCGATCGCTGTCAAAAAAATTTGACTTTGCACTGCTGTTTTTATAAGGCTTAGAGAAATGGTTTTTGAGTTATGAGTTACAAACGGTTAAAGATGATGAAAATCGCACTATCACAACTTTCGGCGTAAAACTAATAAATCTGTAGATTCTTACATCTTTCGATGCCTATTGCTTGTTTCTCCATCAACAGATTTCGATGAAATTTTATAATTGACATCGATTTCCAAAACGTATTTTTTTTCTTTTTCATGAATAACAAGTAAGTCGTTTAATAACTGTGTTCGGTACTTTTATTCGTTATCCGAAAGGAATAAAGTGTTTTATTACTTACGAAAAACTTACCCATTCGCCCACGAATTAATCTGCTTCGACGGAACTGGGTTAGTGTGTCGATCCAGACCTATCCGAAACATCTAATGTTACGATCGGATCGGTGAACTCACATGATCGTTTCTCGCCAAACGTGGCGCGGTCGGCGGAAACATATAACAAAAGAAGAGACAAAGTTGCAAGCGCGATCCCTCCGTTATGCAACTTTGTTGCTGCGAATCGCTCCTTATTTTAATAAGGAACACGGTTAATGCATATATGTTCCATACAGATGCTTTCGTACAAGCCGCATTATCCATAGATGAATAAGTTGAAAATGTGGCTT
>NW_017100969.1:455339-480596 GCF_001263275.1 Habropoda laboriosa
TTATTAACAATTTTAGTATGTGATGTCGGGAACGATACCAAATACCGTCATGTATCTTTACGTTTTTGCAATAATTTCATAGCTTTCTACTAAATTCTCATGCAAGTAACTATACGCGTCTCAAAGGCAACTCCTTCAGCTACTTAGAAGGATTATCTGTAGGGGTGGAGAAAAATGTTGAGCATGTATAACGACGTCTTTTTTGCCTTCGTTCCCGTGAAAGTTGAGGTTGCAAATTGATCGAGGTATAAGACACGGTTACAGTAGCGGGAAAAGAACTCTTATATCGTTGAACGGTGATTTTTAAGTAGCAAGATACTTTTCTTTCACTGCTCATCTTTGAAACTTGAATGCACACATTGTTGCAGTCCCTATTTTCGAATGCAACATCGATGGAAGCACTATTTCGCATGCAAAACATTGTTGTACGCGTTACTTTTGAACGCAACATTGCTTGAAGCGATATATTTGAAAGCAAACATTGTTGGAATCTCTATTTCTGATTGCAACATTATCAGAAGCGTTATTTCGAATGTAACATCGTTACAAGCGTTGTTCTCGCTTGTAACATCGTTAACTCGTATTATTATCGCTATTATTATTCGCTCCCGAAAATTGCACATTGTTGCACGACGCGCCGTTTTGCAACTTTGTGCTCTTTTCGGGAGTGACACCCGGCAACAAAGTTGCAAGCGCAATGCCCTCTTTGCAACTTTGTTGCCGAAAGTCGTTCCCAAAACTTGCACATTGTTGCAAACGCGTTCTGGGTTTGCAACTTTCTTGTCGCGAAAATTTGCACATTGTTGCACGACGCGCCGTTTTGCAACTTTGTGCTCTTTTCGGAACTTTGTTGCCGAAAGTCGCTCCCGAAAAATGCACAATGTTGCAAACGCGTTCTGGGTTTGCAACTTTGTTGTCGCGAAAATTTGCACATTGTTGCACGACGCCCCGTTTTTGCAACATTGTGCTTTTTTCGGGAGCGACTCCTGATAACAAAGTTGCAAGCGCGATGCCTCTCTTTGCAACTTTGTTGCCGCGAATCGCTCCCGAAATTTGCACAATGTTGCAAACGCGTTCTGGGTTTGCAACTTTGTTGTCGCGAAAATTTGCACATTGTTGCACGACGCGCCGTTTTGCAACTTTGTGCGATTTTCGGGAGCGACCTTCGACAACAAAGTTGCAAGCGCGATCTCTCCGTTATGCAACTTTGTTGCCGCGAATCGCTCCCGAAAATTGCACAATGTTGCAAACGCGTTCTGGGTTTGCAACTTTGTTGTCGCGAAAATTTGCACATTGTTGCACGACACGCCGTTTTGCAACATTGTGCAATTTTCGGGAACGATTCGCGGCAACAAAGTTGCAATCCTAGAACACGTTTGCAACAATGTGCAATATGCGGGAGCGACGTTCGGCAACAAAGTTGCATAACGGAGAGATCGCGCTTGCAACTTTGTAATCGGGAGTCGCTCCCGAAAAAAGCACAAAGTTGCAAAACGGCGCGTCGTGCAACAATGTGCAATTTTCGTGACAACAAAGTTGCAAACCGAATAACGCGTTTTGCAACAATGTGCAATTTTCGGGAGCGACTCTGTTCTCCGGCCCTGAGCGCGGGCTCTACGCGCGCTGTAATTGACCAGTGTTTTTCGTTAATAACTCGAAAACGAAGCTTCAAACTGGATTTTGGAAAAGGAAAAAGTTGTTCAGAGTCACCCTAGCAACCCTCCATTTCCGGGTGTTCGAGGAGTTACGGGACACCCTGTATATGTATAATTGTATACTGAAAAATCTTGAATTTTTGTGTGTCGTGAAGTACGAAACAAATTAGTAACAGATATAGCTCTTTAGCGCTTTGGACTCCTTTGTCGGGTGCGACTCGACATCAGTTTTATTCACAGGTATGAATGAAGTAATTTTTAAATTGCCAGCTTAAATATGTATTATATTTTGCAATATCTTTTTTACCTGGATGAGCAAGAGGTACATATACACATGTATGACCCTTAATGCTACTTTCAATATAATTACTAAAAAAAAAAATTGTTTAAATTGGTTCCTATCAACCAAATGTCTTTTGAAATGCATTTCAAATAAAATTCTTAAAATAATAGGGACTTATTGAAAAGAAAATTTAAAAAAAAATTTGGAGTTCAAAGGGTTGACCCGCCCATTTTTTTTTTTTTTTTTTTGAATCGTAAGAAACAATCTTTATTTGAACATATTTTTGTTCAATTTATTGTTTGTATTATTTTCCATTGCTCGAATTTATTTGAGCATGTAATACATTATGACAACATAAAATACGACGTTGCTCGAGTTAATTCGAGTGAGCACATTTCTGCCATTATCATATGCTCGAATTATGTAATTCGAACATGGGCGGTAAGGGGTCAATCGTTATAAATTCGCCGAAAGGTTTTTCTTGCTTAGCACAGTTACAAACTCTTACAAAATTAAACCAATCTCCCTCGATCAGGCGTAAATCTCTGCTGCCTTTCATCGATAGCAGTTTCAAGCTGGGTCTGCTACCTTTTTATCAGGTTGCACAGTACACTTGAACCGTGGTAATACCGCTCGCCGGAAGTTTTCCGAAACCTGGTGAAAGTATGTCTCGAATCTCCACTTCGGGTCGTTTTTTGAGCCACCGGCTATCTTTTCTTCTTCCTCTTTCTCTTCCTCGTCATCCCCGTCGTGGCTCCTTCGCCTCTTTTCCCTTCCTTGAACGGCTCCCCTGAGAGCACTGCTGATTTATTTAAAAGACGACGCCATCGGCGAGATTCGAAGGAAAACCGGAAGGAGAGAGAGAACATTTTTCAGTTAGAAATATTTGATGAATTTGCGCAAATATTGGAAATGCGTATACATACCTACGTAAACGATCTAATTATCCAATTATTTATGCCAATTATATTTTTTTTAATTAATGGTTAGTATTTTTTAAAGTAACTAGTCAGAAAGAATGAATATTTTGGACAGTTTTATTCAAATTACTGACCATTTATTTGAAATACTGACTCAGTAAATAACAGCCCTATGTATACGTACTTAGATAGCGAATCGTTGTGCGATTAGTTGACTACAAAAGGAACGACTACTAACCAAATTACTTTTCTGCATCTGTTAATGATATCAAGTTAATTAAACGAATAGCAAGAACCTAACTTCACACTAGCAATAGTTTCTTCGTAACAATTCGTTTCTGCAAAAATGGTAACATTTTCCTTAATTTCACGCATCGGTTTTCTAAAGGAAACTAAATTTGACATGAAAATCTTCTATTGCGTACACTGATGATAAAAGTTGGATATATAAATATAATTTTGAAAAACTTAGAAATAATTTTTAAAAAGTGTAAGATACGCGAAATAGATCATGCAGAAGAACTTACTGACACATAAAATATATAAACTTTTTAGTTTATATTTCATTTTTAATTTTTGCAATCGGAGCAAGACCGATGCAACATAAGCATTCTCTTCTGAAGAAACAAGTTGAGAAAACCGAAAGAGTACGTTTAAGTTCAAACTAAATTTTTTGTCATCACAACTCTATTAACTTTTTCACATAAAAAACTGTCAGAATATCGATTATGCTTACTTGATCGTAAATTAATCTCCTACTTACTTCGGGAACAGTGGAAGTAAACAGAACAATTATTATTTAAAAAGAAACTTACTTGAGGGCACTATATGAGAAGAAGAAAAGACAAGTTGAACATTATTAACTAGAAAGATTAAATTAAACGGTGGCAAAAATATTTCACTTATTTTTCGAGTAACTTCAATGGGTATTTCTTCCTCGTAATTTTACACAAGAGCAATATTGAAACTGAAATAATCATTTAAAAATAATTCAGCAAGAGAGATAAGGTAAAGTATCAAAAGTTACACGGAATAATCGTTTGGAAACTACTTAGCAAATGCACAACGTGAAGAGATACTTAAAATTTCGCTGAAAATGAAATTGAAAGTTGTTTATCAAAAATGCAACAGGAAGGGAGTGATGTGCTATATGCTTAAAAGTATATCTGGGTAATAGCTGGATAATCGACTCCTCGCATAACTTTCCGTTTCTGTGATCAAAAGGTATGAATGACATATGTACATACACTTTATTTAACTCATATACACATCTTCGTTTTGTCTATGTAACAGCATGACGAGACCGAGTATCGTTTGACAGAGTAATGACAAGATATCAAATATTTTACTAGAACGCAAGGAAACTCCTACCAACATTCAAACATTGGACTTATTCATTTTAAAGGTGAACTAGGCAGGCATATCTGCTTTATGAATTTTCCAAAGCAAACAAACCACGTCGTTCGAAACGAACTCGAAACACCTACACTTACGTTGGGAAACCATCGCTCTCGATTTATTATTTTTTCGTTCTTTACAACGAACCAAACGCATGAATAATAAACTGTCTTTCGTTAAGTCGTGATCAGGCGTAAAGTTTCACAAAACAATCGATTTATTTATCATAGCTGTTTGAAATCAAAGCGATAGTACAGACAATTTGTACCGACAATCCAAAATAATAGGACGATGAAAATCAATATCCTTCGCTTATCACGGTTTAACGAAAGCTCCAGGAAAGCGTATGCAAAGTATAAAATAACGGAATGCGTCGTTCGTTTATTATAAAAATTCCACTATTCGACGAAAGTATTACCCTGAAACATCGTATAAACTCCTATATTTATTTATTAATGTTATTACAAGTGATATTATGACGTTTATTCTAGATATTCCAAGGCTACGATCTGCATTGTGAAAATTTCAAGAAACAGTTTTGTGAACTAACGTTCTGAAGGAAATCGACATTATAAAGAAGTCAATATGAAATAATATTCTTGGGAAGTAATAATGGATATCAATGAAGTAATGCTCTTGGAAAGTCCTGTGACATTTTCGTTGATATGAACCAAGAAAACTTAGGAAGTTATACATATATAACAGTCGCTGAAATGACTTCATGGAGAAGCACTGCACAGTTCCAACTTAAAAATTTCTATTAGATTATTATTTCATTATGCTCCACAATGTTCACCTTCCTCGAATTTAATTTTTAGTAAATATCACACTGATGTCGTTTGTAAATTTTCACACTGCAGAATATTAAAGAAATTAACGTTCAAGATTCTTGAATATAGTATTAGTTCTATCACTGTCGATTGTTATCAAAGTTTTGTTACCTCGATATACCACGGACCATCGATACTTGACCGGTAAAGTATTTGATATTGGTTTGCGAGGGTCAAGTTAAACTTGTAAATAGACTTAAGAAACATAGATCTTAAATCATAGTGGTACGTTTAAACATAAGCGATGCTAAAAACGATACATATCGACAATTGCCTGTCTGGTGCTATCGATCTTCGTTGTCGACACCAGACACCGAAAGAAGAATAACATCGGAGCACAATTTCCAGGTTCGATACTTTCTTTCATTTACGTACAAAGAGAATAATAAGAGACGCAGTGAAATACAATTTCTTGGTCTTTTGCCCGCTCAGTTTCACTGAACTCGTATGCCTATTAAGAATCGTAAATAAAAATTAGAAATTTCTCGATACTATTTTCGTACGATTATTAAAAGCAATAGTAAAACGAAATGTCTTTGAAAACACGAAGGGTATATTCAGGAATGTTACATTTATAATTAAAACATACAAATTACATTGATAACGGGTATGTACAGATTGTACGATTAAAAGCACTGAATCAAAGAGGGTGGAAGAGATTGCTAAAAAATTTTAAGTTGTTGAGAAAGGTGAATTTTTCGTTACAGCGACCATTGTTGATTCTGTTCTAAACAGATCGTTTATGATCTCAAGATATTGAACAAAAATGATTCTACCATTTTAAAGGAAGCATTGTAAATCAAGGGTAGACTGAGATAATTTACAATTGCTGATTTTATTCTGATCGTGACCGATTGTTTGAGGTCTAGTTCTTACAAGGAGAACATTTATAGTTTCTACTACTAAGAACGTGTAAAGCGGACCCCTTGTTACCATTTGTAGGTAACAAATAATTTTTGGTCGATTCGTACGAAACGCATATTACGAAACAACGGAGTTGCATAAAAATATTGAAAGTTGAAATAACGAATTCTCGAAAATTCACGTGTAAGATAAGCAAATGAAGTAATTTAGAGATAAAAAGAAGGGAAAGGCAAGGGTATGAAAAAGGATAAGGAAGGACAAGCATGAAAAAAATATATACATATGTATATAGTTATACTATACGAGAGGAAAATGTAAATGGTTCGAAATCAAATTCTTTATAAAACTGTTAGTAATATTAATAGAATACAAACAACATATATATTTCAGAACATCTTCCAGTGTACAGAGTGTGTCACGAAATTGGAACGATTTATATCTCTTGTTTGGTTAGAAGTACGTATTATAGAAAAAGTTGTATGGTATGTATAATACAAACAAGATCTATCTTTCTACTGCTTCACTGTTTTCGTAAATCTAACTATGTATCTAAAAAGAACAGATGCACGTTTTTTTTAAACGGAACTGCATATTTGTTTTATGTAGATTGACTCTTCGAAACATTCTGTATATAAAAGTACATATTAGGTTAGGTTAGGTTAGGTTAGAAAAATCAATACTTCGAAATTTTTGGTAAGACGTAACGATCTATTTACGTGTGTATTCTTGCATAAATCATACGTCTTATTAAAAATTTGAAACGTCCCATGAAGTATTGGTTTTTCTAATATCATACGTTATGATTTATAGGTTATCATAGGACATCATAGGTGATGATTTTATATGCGGAATGTTCCCCAGAATCGATCTGTGTAGAAAAGAAAAATGTAATTCCATTTTCTTTTTTATTGCATCCGTACTTACGAAAAAAGTAGATCTTATGCCATTCAACTTTCTCTCTGCAACTTGCTTCTACCTCCAACTAAGCAAGACGTATTAACCCGTTTCAATTGTGTGCCTCATATTATATGTATAAATTATGTATGTAAACATGCATAAAAACTTGAAGATTAATTTTACTTACAGATATCAAACATTCTCTAATCAAATTATCCAATACAAAATACAAACATATTATTTTCTCACACTTGAAGGAAGTTGGAATAAACGATTATATGCTGTAAACGTAAATTGGCACGCTTTGATTAATATTGATTGATTTGTAATAGAAGAAAGAGAAACAAATTCCAATTTACCGCTGCTTTATTTGGTTATATTTTACTTCTCCTTAAATACAAGCAAAAGGACATGTGTAAATTGTAACGTGACTCTTTTTAACGAAGCCACATGTTATGCATCAAGGCGCAGGCATTGCGTAGAATAAACCTAGCGTCCTATGAGATTTCGTGTAACACTAACTAAAATACCGATCTTGAAAAATTACTGGCTTCTGTGACGTCTAACGCTTATTATTATTATTTGGAGGTGATTTTTTTCTTTAACAATTACATTCAGCTGAACCACCGAAGTCGAAAACGTCAATAGATGTACTGTCCGACAAACCTAAAGTGAAGCCTCTGACGTCACAGCCTAGCAAAATGGAGGCAAAATAGGCGGTTCAGGTCATCCCCACTACTCTTGGGTCTTACACTGCTGGCGCTTGAGGGGAAGTTGCGTTGTAGGTAAATGGTTTAGACAAACGAATTTCAATCAGCTGTCGATAATGTAACACGCTGATAAAAGAACGGAAAACTAAAAATTATTTTGTCGCTTTGTCCTCGTTCCCACTCAGAATAATTTTGAGAAAATACCATTGGATTGCTTGAATTTTAACCTGTACATTAAGCTTATCGAAATAATAGAGAAATTTTGAGAACATGGGATAAAAAAATAAAAGTAAATGGTTTAGACAAACGAATTTCAATCAGCTGTCGATAATGTAACACGCTGATAAAAGAACAGAAAACTAAAAATTATTTTGTCGCTTTGTCCTCGTTCCCACTCAGAATAATTTTGAGAAAATACCATTGGATTGCTTGAATTTCAACCTGTACATTAAGCTTATCGAAATAATAGAGAAATTTTGAGAACATGGGATAAAAAAATAAAGTTTACCATGATGCACGTCGTTTGGCGTCACACAGGCATCTGTTCCCTTTTTTATGGTGTCTGCGCGACGTAAAGTTAATTTTTTTTCGAACGCTTGAAAATATCATTCAGGTCAATTATCGACTGCTCATCTGTTTACCGACTGCTCGAACGAGACCCGATCGTCATCTATTGTTCATAGAAGAGTAAGCGCGATAGCCTTATTCTATCCCTATTGGCTTACTAACAGCGAACCGTCGCAAGTTCCCCTACGTCTCCCACTTTTAGGCCCTTTGTGACGTCAGAGGCTTCACTTTAGGTTTGTCGGACAGTACATATACATACAAGAAAAAATTCTTTTATCATATTTATTGTTGACAACTATCAACGAGTTATCGAATGCAGTAAGACACACACTTGGGACGAAATGAATATAATGAAAATTTGCGTTCTTATATTTTTTTAACTCTATTTTACTTTACTACTTTGCGACTTTATTTAAACTGCTTTCACCTATACATATTGTCAGAATAATATCGCCAGGTTGCAAATTTTAACTGTGTGATATATTTGTCTTTTTTATTTTCCTCTGGAGACTCTTGACAATCCATCGGTATAAGTTTTACGAAGATTCATTCAAAAATTCAAGCTCTTGATACCAAATTGTTACGTAAAATCCGAATTATACCTGTTCTACCTTGTTCACTTTCAATTGGACAGAATTACTTTCTTTCTCATTCAAAATCTAGTAATAATACGGTACTAAATACGTGCAATTGTGATCAGAAATTTTCTAACGTCCGAAAAGCAGTAGTGGAGGCACGTTCTAAAGCAGTTTCACACTAATTATTTCAAAACGATAGTTCTCTCACCTGGTTGCCACTTTTACAGCAGTGTTCACCAGCATGTACCCTGTCATTAGTAGCAATCTTCTGTTTGCTATCGTAAAATTATGAAATATCCCACATATCGCCTATAATTTTATAATTACACGTATTTTTAATTCCCACTGCTCATAGTGTTGCAATTTTACTTTATGCTCAATTGGTAACGTTGGAAGTGGCACGAAAACAGTAACGTAACGAGGAAAATGGCGCTCGTGTGCCCCAAAAAGCTGTGATAAAATATGCATTGAATTGTAACTCTATCCTGCGCCTTGACTGCGGTCAAATGTTTACGGATAATATATTTTATAAAATATTTTCGACTTATTGAGAATTACATATACAGGGTGTTCCATAGCTGGTGGTACAGCCACGAAGAGAGTGATTCCACACATAAAAATATAAATCGAGAATATAAAAGTCCTATTTTTCGAGAAAATTGAATTTAAAGATTCACTACAAACACCTGTTTCCATTCATACTTTTACGTTGATAAACAATGGTAATGTCACATTTCGCAGGGAAATAGTTTACCCGGATAACAGTGTAAATCTTCTGCAGCTAAGAGACATAATCGTACAGGTTTTTAAACAATTGAAACGTCAAAATATCGTATCATCCATTCAAGGCCGGCGCTAGTATGCCTGGCGCCCTTATGCAAGAAGTTATATAGCGTCCTAGAATTATTGTTATTATAATGTTTAGTATTAATTGCTTATTCGTAATTGCATTGTAATTTGTAATTTATAAACAATATACCTCGAAAATTAAAAAATTTTCCTTTTGCATCCGACGCCCTTGACATCGAGCACCCCTATGCCTTGCATAGGCTGCTTATTGTTAACCCCTTAACGTATGACAACGTGTCAGACTCGTGGCAGAGATTGTGGCGAAGATGTGAGAAAAATAGTTATATTAGTAAGAAAAATTAATTCTAATCCTAACTTTCGTTTTAATTTGTAAGACTGAGGATTGTTAAATGTAACTAACCTGTAACAGATTAGTTTTTGTTACCTGATACAGTACTAAAACATTAAATGGCCGACGCTTAGATGCACAGTCGGAAAAGAAATCATACGTTAAGGGGTTAATGTGTTACGTCGGCCCTGCATCCATCAGTCCACGATTCTCCGATTCAAAGAGCAAGGATTTGCATGTGTTAACAAGGACGTCACTTTCAATAATTCGTTCAGTAATGTAAATTTAAATTAAGGAAATCGTTAATAAATGTACTATCAGTACTTATCGTGACATTGGCATCGTTTATTAGTATAGTTAAATGCACGCACGCTCGTCGAATATTTAAATTCAATTTTCTCAGAAACTAAGCTTCTTATGAAAAAATTATATTCTGTATTTTCGATTTATTTTTTCATGTAGCATCGCCCCCTTCACGGTTGTACTACCAGTGACGGAACATTCTGTATATAAACACTCGCGTTATCCACGTTGACATAATAATAATTTTATAATTGGTTTCTCTTCTATAATATTTTCGGAAACAAATCACAGAAAATGAAATATGATAAAAAGAACGTCTTTAGAAAATGATACATCACATTAAGGAGTTCAAAACATTTATTTCTCGGAGATTTTCGTATTTGATTGATATCGTAGATGAGGTAATTCAACGAGCCAAATCATACAAAATAACGATCATTAAAATGAAATTATTATACAGTATTCGTTATAACTTTATCGATGATATACAGTCAAAAATGCCGCAATTACTAAAACAATGTAATGCTGCAACATTTTAATAATTATTCAAGCCATATTTTCTTCTGTTACCTATTTTCGACTACTGATCGCAATAAATTGTCCAATTATGGTTACATATGTACACTTCACAAAAATCTTCATCGATCCGATCAACGGCCGATGTTAAAAGCAGATGTCAAAAGGCGTGCGAACAATACGATGAAAAAATCAAAAATGAAACATCAAAGCTTGATGGTACACACAGAAGTCTTAATACGAATTTTATTCCTGAAACGGATATGCGCAAAACAAACCTATACTCGCGAGGAACGATTGCATCAACCTCGTTGAATAACGAGCAAAAAGCGAAGGAACATAAAAAAGAAGGGGATGGAAGCAACAATGGGACATTTTATTGGAAAAGCCGGAAAGAAAGAGCACCACGAGCAAAGCCACTTTTGTCCAACTCGCATTTTCACGAGTTCCCCGAGAGACTGGCCTTTGACAGTACACAAAAGGCTATTGTGCGATGACCCGTTAAAAATCGTTGTCCGCCTAATCGGCCGAAGGTTGATTCGATGAAACGCTAAAGGGCAAGCTGGCGAAATTTGCATCTGCATGTACGCAGCCTGCGGTCCAGTAAATCCGGACGCCAATAAAATTCTCCGTCGACAGTCTCGGACTTACTCTTCCGTGGTTTTGCAACCCCTCCTCTAACAGTTCGATTAATTTTTCCACGAACAGCCCTCAGGATATAGCGATAGCTACAATCTTTCGATTAAATTCTTTCAACAGTACTTACATTTGATCGATTTCTGCGTTAGTTTGTTTAATTACTCCTTCTTCACTCCAAGTTTTGCATCGGTGGTTGCCTTTTCTGCGATTTTTTTTTGGTCTTTATGAAAAGTTTTTCGGTGTCTTGCGAGAAGTATGACACAATCAAAAAACCAACGATTGCAAATAGGAGCAGGGCCACATTTACCATAAGGCGCTTTAGGCGCAAGCTGAAGCCTCATTCTCTATAGGGCCACATTTAAAAACCTTACTCCTCACAAACAACAATACAAAGAACGGTAAAATTCTTATTTTTAAATATTAAATTCATAGTATAAAAACAACATTTAGTTATTAATATCTTTTAGTTTAAATTTGAACTGCTTTATTTTCATACTTTTTTTTAGTGCAAATATATGTATACCAATGTTGTGTTATTTTTATTTGATTAAAACGTGTTATTATGGAAATGTCGACTGTTATTTTGACTAAACTTAAAGGAAAATGTGTGTGAATTTTAGTAACTGAAGTAGACTTGTTCCTTTGAGGCCCAGTAATGATGTTGCGCCTAGGGCCTCCATAAGTGTAGGTAAACGAATGCAGCTCCGAATAGGAATACAAAGAATACAAGCAGACGTTACTGTAACATTTCCTATTTCCGACACCGGCATCTGTTGTAAATTACGATGGATCGACGTTTATCAGAAGTTTGAGCGTACACAGAAGACACGTTTCTCGACATTTCAGTATCGAAAGTTAAGCCGGAAGGAATGTGCAGCTAGAACAGTAACTCTTAGTTGTATAACCGTAGGTGGTCGACGTTGGCAATGAAAAAGTGAGTCGACGTTTGTTACTCTCGTGAATTGTTCAGTAGGAGCGTGTAATCAAAGTGGCTTATCCCAGAGGAAGCAGAGAGAGCCCGTTTTTATATTGAAAAAGTTCGAGCGTAGAAAAAACCGTAGCCTAAAGTAAATACTTCCTCCCGCTCTTCGTTTTAATAATTCCTCGTGGTGGCAACAATTTTCAGACTGTATTTGCACACTTGCGAAAACTCGCGAATGCGAATATGTTTCTAATTACGTCGTTAAGCGGAAATATTCATAATGTCCCTTATTTTCAACGAGGACGGGAGCGAGTTCAGTGGAAGTTGAGCGGGATTATTTCATGAATCAATTCTATGAAACAAGACTGCCCCGCGCACACAGCACAGGTATCGAATCTCGAATAATTGAACCTGATTGCCGAAATTGTTCTGACGAATCGCGTGCGATCGAACCGACTACCTTAAGGCCGTATCAAACTAAACGCTATAGTTCAAAACGAATACATATCATTAGTTGTTAAGTGAAGTGCGATGTAAGTATAGCTATAACGAAAGAAGTATGAATAAAAGGGAGATGATATTATTAACGATTAATTTATTACACATGTATCGATACGTGTGCACACACACTGACACACTCACACACCATGTATACATACAAACGAGTGAATAATGGATAAAAAGTTTTGCTAAGACGATAATCGTACGATCGCGTGGATCACGAGTAGAGAAACGAAAGCAAAAGGGAACGATAGGATCGTAATCCACTCAATCGTTGTAAATTGTACTAAAAGTATTCTATCGACAAAGATCCAGACAGTATTTTAAAATGTCGTAGATAGCTTAGTTCTTTATGTATTAACGTATCTATTCCTACACGTACATTATCATAACACATACGCGCGTACACATAAAAAAAAAAAACAGCATTCAAAATTGGATCTGAACATCTGATGGGAATGAGGCGGGAACGAAAGGAAACGCACGTTGTCGCGTGTATATCTATTATATATATCAGATCTGTCCAGGAGGGAGTAAAGGGGTGGCTCTGTGACTGTAGCAACGAGCTGACGATGATTCTTTCTGGTACTTCCCACACGTGCCATTAGTTCCTCATGCGAACGGAAAATTGGCATCGTGGCCTTGTCATCTCGTATCATCGCCACTCGGTGGGCGCTCACCATGGACAGATCTAAATCTACATACCGACACACACACACAAGAACTTAACAAAATATTATATCGTTGTCAATGTTCTACGATTGTTAAAGAGGAAACGCAAGTATCGATGCCTACGACATCTCTAGTCTCGACGTACCGCGTTTCCGTTCGTATAATTGTCGTTTCAATGATATTTCTTATTTTTTATAGTAGTGTATACCGTGTATGTGTTGTCTGTCGTGATTACCCCACGTTTCTCTTTACCTCGATAGACATTTAAGAACAGGAGGGAGAAAGGAACAGCGACAAAAAAAATAAGAAACGCGTTAAGAAAAGGATGAAAAAAAAGATTTGATCCTGTTTAACATCAGATCTTTATTTTCGACTTTTTATTTTCAATCATCCACCAAGAACATTGCTTCCTCTCCCTCCCTCCCTCCCCCCTTCCTATCTCCAGGAGTCTTATTAAATTCCCTAATAATTGCGTTGTTACTTGTAAGATGATAAGTCGTGGCGACGAGCCGCGTGCCCGATTGTTTAACTGCATATACGATCGTCGATCCTGGTCGTTGCCTGCGATCCTTCTACTGTTAAAAACACTTCTTAACCCTTTCTATCCGCCGATTTGTTTTATCCGAAGGGACAAACGTTATGCTACATAAACGAAAAGAATATTTCAGAAGCAATCGTTGGTTAGAAGAAAAATAGAAGAGAAGTACAAAGTGTACTGTTGGGTACGTGCGCATCTCAGGGTCTTTTTACGACAGTCGCTCTCGAGAGTACTCTCAAATTGTGTGTTCAGCTCTCCGCCAGCACTCTCGGTGCCGTGTAAGTACTCTCGAGAGCAACTCGCGATAGTTTTACCCTCAAATGGACACGCACCCTTAGAGACTCAAAATTGTGCTCCGGAACGCATAATTCTCATCTATAATGGAGTAGAAATTTTGAATATCTATCAGCCGTAGACTTAAGCGAGTGCTTTTAAGTATACGATAGATTCAATGGTTTAAACTGGTCAGCTTGCAAAGGGTTAAGAAGATTATCGAATACGATTCATTTGTTTTAATGACAATGAACGAAAGTATAAAATACACGAGTTATTGAAGCGTGACATTTTCAGAAGAAAAAAAAAGGACAAAAATTGAAAATGATGACTAAAAGATAATTGGATACCGGAAGCAGTCCAAGGGTTAATACGGCGACACCATAAACATCTATAATTCATCGTTTTTAAATATACGAATGAAAGAAATCGTGTCGTTGCTTAAATCGTCCGCGTTTATTTGATATCGCGTGTTTTATTGCAAATTATTGCATTACTACAGCGGATCGTCGTTAATTACACGAAATATAATTATGACCTTTAATTAGCTTTAAATTACTGACTCTAAAATCGAGTTCTGTCAGATATTGCAAGTACATAACTAGCACTTTAATTTTGTCTCACAAATTAATTTTAATTTTAATATTCTCGTTGATCAATATAACTGACGTTATTAAAAAAAAAAAATCAACATTTTATTTTAAAAGATAATTCTCGTAAATGAACACAATTTGGAAATAATTAGTGTTACTGTTCAACATACAATCGTACGTGTTATCAAAATCACGATATATACATACATTACAATTCTATTCAATTTCAATGTAGTATAATAACAATAAAGTTATGGTTTGCGGAAAAGCTGCAAAATTCCTGCAAGCAGAATGGCCACGCAGTACGCTGCAAGCGCAATCCAGAAATTATACGAATAGTTTCAGTATATGCGAGTACGTTGAAACATCGATGACACATTAATAAATATTAGAATTCAAGTAACTTGGCGATAATTTCAACTGATTTTGCTTCTTTCGTTTCGGTTATACAGGTTATATAGGTATAATTAAAATTCATAAGTGACGTGCATATTAGTTACGTAAAATAATGGTGATGTTGAACAGCAGAAAGCAATAAGTTATCTTGCGTAAAATGAGCCTTAAGACACAGTTGACTAATATCTAGTTTAATGGCAAACGAAACTGTCGCGTTGTAGGAATATTACCACGCCTTCATCGTGTTATGTGTAAAACGGATCTTGAAAGAAACCAACGATCATTTATTAAGTACACAAATGAGGTAAGATATATAGGTGTATATAAAGGGTTTTGCAATAAGAGCGATGGAACTTTGAGTTGAAATAAATCGAAGAATACAAAAGATAATCTGATGCTCGTTGCTTTATTTTGAAGTACATTCGACGATATTATACAGGAAATACAATATCATTTAAATGTCAACCACGGTTGCGTTTGATGAAGTGAATACGACAAACCCAAATTTTGACGACTCTGGCACATAAATCATATCGTATCTCACCAATAACACGAACGATGTTTGCGGTGAGATCGTCAACAGTTTGCGGTTTGTTGGAATAAACGAGAGACTTAACGTGGCCCTACAAGAAAGAGTCTAATGGCGTCAAGTCCCAAGACCTTGGCCAGTTGACAGCTGCATTTCTCGAAATAATCCTGTCGTTGAACTTCGATCTCAGTAAAGCGATAATTTCAGCAGAAGTGTTGCACGTGTCAACTGCGTATCTGTTCGTGATGACTTGCCAAGCACTACTGAATACAAATGTCACATGACCCTGACAATTCAGTAACAAACATGGCGGCTGTAGCATTCAAAGTTCTATCGTACTTATTGGAAAACCCTTTATACAGGGTGTCCTGTAACTCCTCGAACACCCGGAAATGGGGGGTTGCTGGGGTGACTCTGAACAACTTTTTCCTTTACCAAAATATTGTTTGAAGCTTCGTTTTTGAATTATTAACGAAAAACACTGGCCAATCACAGCGTGCGTAGAGCCCGCGCTCAGGGACGAAGAACAGAGAAAAACGAAGCTTCAAACAACATTTTGGTGAAGGAAAAAGTTGTTCAGAGTCGCCCCAGCAACCCTCCATTTCCGGGTGTTACACTCTTTACGGGATACCCTGTATATACATTATACATCGTTCTGGTATTGGTTCCTATTTGTTGCACATAAGCACGGTACTGTAATCCTTGTAAACGTGGGTAAAATACGATTCTCAGGTAATCCAGAAGCATGTGGCTTTTAATCAGTATTATCTGTAGCAAACGAAAACACGAATTCCTGATTTTCTATTCACTGCCCTCTTTAGGTAATTCGTATCAGTTTTGGCTTTTAACGGGTTCATGAGTTATACCTCCAAGTACATATTAATGAATGTTACGATTAATTTTTAATTAAACACATATTCATGTTTACGTAACGGGGTTGAATATTAAAGTTGCTTTTGTTCTTCCTTCAAAATATTTATTTAGAAACAAAATATTAATCACAATTATGATTCGTAAATATTTGTGTTTTTAAGTGGTAAAACATTACTGCAGTGGAATAATAACATTGTGTGCTTTAACTTACTGACCGTAGTGCAATGTATTTGTTATAAAGTTTGATATTTAATGCTATAAAACGCATAATGCAGATATATACTCGATACACTGCTTAACATAAAGGGAAAACAAAGTATAAGATGAAAGTCATGAAAAATTAATTTCTAAGCATAAATTAAATTTCAGTTAAACGCATTGTTCTTTTCACATTGTACATTTTACAGCAGACCAACTTTACAATTGAATCAAATACGAATTATGAATTGAACATGAACAAATGAACAAATATGAATTTTTTTAGAAGTTCGAAGTAACTCCACTCACGTATTTCAGTTATTTAACAAGCATTCCGCCCTATTAACTGAGAATTGATTAATTATAATCGCTCAAAAAATGTATTCAATTCGTCATCATTCGCGCTTTGTTTGCTATTAATCAAAAGCAGTTGCACGAGACACCCGTCCATATTACATCAAAACATCAATATCGAGATCAAAGAGGAATACCCCAGAAAATTGACTTTCTAGTCCTATTTTTGACTGTGAAACAGGCATACAGGGTGACAAGGAAATAGGTAGCTAAACTTTGCAACCGAATTCTACTGCTTCTAAGGACAAAAAAAGGTCATATAAACGTAGATCCGAGAACTCTTCCTTTCCGAGATATAGACACTTTTCACTTACATTGAAAATTCCCTAAAACAGCTGTGAGACATAGAATTTCAAGCACTGGCATCATTTCTTTTGCTAGAAGTAAATAATATGTTAGAGCAAGTTATGTTGCGTATGTGTAATAACATTATGTATTGATAGTCTCGAAATACTCAGAAACCGAATTATTGTTGCATGTAAAGAAACTCAGAATACACCAGGAATTTTTGAACATCTTCGACAGATATGAAGTATATATTGTTGCAGCAATTTCTTTAATTAAGTTTTAAATTTTAAACATTCCTACAATACTCCACCATCTATATCTCGGAAAGGAAGAGTTTTCGGACCTATGCTTGTATGACCTTTTTTCATCCTTAGGAGCAGTAGAATACGTTACCAAAGCTCGTCCTATTTCCTCGTCACCCTGTACAATGATTCTTCAGTTTTTGTACAGTCCTGTAAATACATTGAACTGTTTTGTCACCGTGAAAGAACTCGAGCAAGTTCATTATTTACGAAGATCAAATTTATCAACTCAGTTGGATGCTTTCAGTCCTAAGAATGATTCACACGTTAAACGCACAGCCTGTTTTGCTTGCCTTTCCGTTCACGCCACACTCGACCGTCAAGTGGGCTATGCGCGACGGGCGAACTATAAACAGAAGACGACTTAAAAATCCTTAAAAAACTACTTTTTAACTTTTGTTTAACCCTTTCGCGACTAGCGCCGGTTATATCCGGCATCCACTAAATGCTTCACACGGGCTAGCGCCGGTTATATCCGGCATCCACTAAATGCTTCACACGGGCTAGCGCCGGTTATATCCGGCATCCACTAAATGCTTCACACGGGCTAGCGCCGGTTATATCCGGCATCCACTAAATGCTTCACACGGGCTAGCGCCGGTTATATCCGGCATCCACTAAATGCTTCACACGGGCTAGCGCCGGTTATATCCGGCATCCACTAAATGCTTCACACGGGCTAGCGCCGGTTATATCCGGCATCCATTAAGCGCGTCGCTTCAACAACTCAAAGTGAAGATTTATTTTAAAATACAGAACAAGACCTCGACAACATTCCCTTTATCCAATACATCCTTAAGTCCTCTGCTGTTCCAACGAAATCCTCTAAGATTTTACACGGACACGCTGGGAGCTCGAAAAACGCGAGACACTCATGGTGTGCACTAATGGCACGACGACCCGTCTGTTAGTGGCGTATTGATGCCTAGTTCCGCCGTCGCGAAAGGGTTAAATGTTATATTCCTGTTCTGAAAGCTTTGCTTGAACAAAAATCGATGTCGCCTAAACAAAATGTTTTGTCTCGCAATTAGAACGCAAGGACCGTCGCGCGCGGCGGTGTAGCATGAACCAAAAATCGGCGGCCAGCTGGGCGTGAACGGAGAGTCTACGGCCGGTCCCTAGGGACCGGATCCCTAGGGACACGTGGCGTTTAACGTGTTAAGTTCAATTACAATTATGCTAGAAGAAGAACGATGAAGACGTGGTAAAGAGGATATCCATATTTCATTCAACACATACAGATGCCGAGAAATTACATATAAATACACGTATACGTTGCTAATGCATCGTCGGGAAGAGATGTAATCGATTCCTGTCTACCTCGTGCAGACCTGCATTACTAAAAAATACAGTTTCGTGCTTCGAGTCATTGGAACGACGTATTCTGCAGTTTACGAGCTTCACCGCGTTTTCCTCTACCGCACTTTGCACTTTGCGCCATGTTACAAAGTAATGACTTTGGAAAGGCGTAGTTTTGGAAATTTTATATCGATGAGAAAATATAATCAAAACTCAATAAACTGGAGAATTGATTAATGCAAAATATTCTACATTGTCACTTTTTCAGTACTACAGCAAAAGATTAAAGCGGTTTTAAAAGTGAGAAAGGAACACGCATATCATTCGGAATAAACATTTGTACTTATGTCCCTATATAATAAATGGTTAGAAATTGGCTTTTGCTAGCAGTCTTGATGAAATTAAGCGACAAGAAATAACCGATTGATATCGGAGATATCAAATGAAATTTCCCTTTATACTCTTCTTCACTTGTTATATTAATCAGCTATTCCGCGATAATTACTTTAATTTCTTTGGTATCATATTTGCTTCTAAAACTCGATTCTCCTAATACAAATACTTTATTACCAAAAACTTCAAATAGCCTACGCTGTTATAAAAAGTTGCTGCTTCGTTGTAAAAGCTTACATGAAATTAGATATATTAATTTCTTCTAAGAAAAATTGTTGAAATTCTGAGTAATAACTGAAACCAGAAAGCACGGTGAAGCTCTCGCGGGCAACTTGAATTTCGAATAATTAGGATATTCCAATGTCGTTTCGTTGAACACTAAATATCGATATCATTATTAATTGATGTTGTATAACTGCTTGTTCTTTTGTTTAAAGCGTAATTAATATAACGTTAAATATTACGCGGAAGAATGGAATTTCAAAAGCAATAACATTTGTACTCGTTTTACAATCGCTTGAACGGAGCGTTATAACGTCTCGTTAATTAATTTATCGGAGAATAAAAACCAGTAGATTATTAAGTTTACGCGTACAGGTATGATCGTACTAAGGTATACGTTTTTAAAACGTCTACATTCAAGTACAGAAACCAAAGAGATTGGTTGCCATTTACTATAATCAATTGTAACGATGTAACTATGGATTAACTAAATTATCTATTTGCGTCAAAACATTTTTTGTCCTTTCTTTATTAATGTTACTGATAAACTTGTGTAAAAAAATGGAATTTGTGGTATTTGTATGGTAAGAAAATGTGCAATTAGCAATTATTAAAGTTGAGATATTTATGAAGCAAAAATGTAGCTAACATTCACATTCTGTATACTTAAAATGTTACTTAACACAATCTTGCAGAAAGTATGTCGTTTCTTTAACGAATAAAATTTCGTTAAAATTTGTCTTCTTTCTATGAGTTAACGGGTAGAACATAAGTTGAATTGAGGAACGTGTGTACCAAAGTGATTGTAAAAATGTTTAATAGGCATTAAATCTGTAACATTATCGAACGAAGCGTAAAATATAGCACGGTATAATTATGGCGAAGGCAAAACGCGAAAGAAACGGCACAGGCGAGAAACAAAGAGATATGGCGACTGTGAAGAAATAGATAAGCGAACGAAAAGTTACATATTTACTAGAAAAATGTGAGATCTTGATAAATCAAATGTTATTCAAGCATTCCGTTCAATCTGAGACTTTTCTTGAATGTACAGAATGTAATTTCAACTGTACAGAAAATATACAAGTGCATAAAACCTTTGAAAAGAAAAGCTCGCGAAATTTTGCGCCACTCAATCGGAGATTTTAAATTGTTCACAGAAAGATTTGAATGAATTCTCGAAACCACGTTACAAATGGAGAAAGAAGATGCACTACAAAACTAGAATCTCTTCTTTCGAAAAATGCTTTGCTTTTGTATTTCTCGAAATACAATAAAATCGGGTTAAAGTGTTATCCCGTATGTTCAATTTATTAACGAAACAAACGAACAAGGCCACCAACAAATGCGAATCACTTCTGTATATTTGTAGTTAAGTCCAGTATGTACAGTGGCATATTATAGAACAACTTGTGAAAAACGCAATTTATTCGTTTCTGCAGTTAAATGTTTGACTTTTCCATACAACTTCACAATAACTCGGGAAAAAGGGAACGCGAAGAATTCAATTGCCGGAAAAATGGGTTGGTGAAAAGAAATTTTAATTAAAAAATTCTATTTAACGTTGTCGTTAACGTTAACGTTAAAAAATGATTTTCCACGAGCTTAATTCCCAGCAATTTTCCAAAATCGCTGTTGCATTCTTGCTTCCTCAAATAAATACCGCACTATCTGATGCTCGCTGAATAGGAAAGTTAGAGGCAAAAAAATATTGTACCAACGATCAAGTTTTGTTTGTGCTGTAAGTAATTCTTCAGGTATTTCGATTAATTTGTTAACAAATTTCTGGTATGATTGTTTTCAAAGCACGTATTAGCAAAAATTCGCGTTAACGTTTGTTTATGAGAATAATTGTCTAATACAGAAGAAATAGTGAATCACATTTGGTAGAAATCTTTTCTTCTTTTTTTTTTTGAATGACTATACTCGAAGTCGACTATAAAAATTGTACAGAAACGTTGGAAAACATATCGTGTACGTATATGCATTCAAAAAAAAAAGAAAAATAATTCACTATTTCGCTCTGTCGTATTCGCTGCATCGAAGATACTTCGGTAAACTTCTTGGTGGAGATTTACAACGTTTGCTTCCCACGAAGAAACGCTTTGCCATGAGTTCGTGTTAAATCAAGCATCTTGTACGCGAACTGCATAAACGTCGGCGCAAATAAGTAGGATGAATGAAATCTGAAGAAGACATAAGTGTGAGAACCGTTCCTGCGACGATTACCAACGATTCGATGATTAGTTTTAATCCCTTTTGTACGTTTATATGCAGTTAAATAATTTGTACAGAATTATGTAAATCAGTGTTGTGAGATTAATCCGATTGTAACACACACACTCACACACACACACACACACACACCGAATCCCATTAGCTGAAAGCATGTGCTTCGAATTATCTTTGAAATTTCATGAGGTGATTAAATGGACCTTTCGAAACACCCTTATCTCCTTAATGTCGTCGACCTGTGTCAAGCGGGTTTCCCTTATTCTTACTAATTACGTTTTCGAGTGACTTTATTGTTCTGCTCACGTGAAAAATCATAATCAAAGGGAAGGTATTTGTTATAGGCAACTGACATAACATTTGTAATACAAATTATTTTCATAACAGTCGTTACGATGTTCATATATTTATTCATATATTTTAAACCAAAGACAGAAATTATTACGTGTATTGCCTGCTTTATCACTGCAGTAATAATAGAAGATAGGGAATAACTGAAAATTATTACGTGAAATTATTTTTTACCTACGTATTCAATTTGTATTTTAAAACTTTTAAATGAAATTAAATATATGTATAGTTGGGGCCACGATATAGCGAGGTCGTAAATTAAACTCTCAAGAATCGGCATCGATTGATGTTGCGGCACTCAAGGCCGTGTGTTGCAGTCTGTTTGAGGGTTCCAACAATAAACGAATGGTAGCATATGATTTGGTACTTCAAGTAGAAAATGGTATTTCATTTACAAATGGAAAATATGTTAATATTAAAGCTACACAATCCTTTTGCATTTTCTATCTGCATCTTGTAACCGTACTTCCAAATGCGGCTTTTCCCAGAAGAAAAAAACCCTAAATTGTCCTAGCTGAACTCAATTTTCAGTAAATATATTAGAATCAGTTTGACTTTCGCTGGATACAAGAATTCTTTGTACGGTCCTGACCATGGTTTCAAGTACTTATCTGCTCGTATTTCTGTCAATTTCGGGGTCCCGGCAGCTAAAACATGTTTACTTTGACGCCTAACCGATTTTACGACCTCGCTATATCGTGGCCCCGACTATATCTACATACATTTAAGTAAATAATGCTTAATATAAAAAAGGCTGTCAGTAGTTTTTATTTCATAAACTATTATTTCTATAAAAATTCGAAATATGTGTATTTTGATGTGACAATTATTTGCGTATCGTGAAAGAAAATTATACTTTTGTTAACGTGACTTCTTTGGGAAAAAAGTAAACAGAATTCATACGCATATGTTAATAATGTATAACGTAAAAGAAGAAATAAACTGCGTGTTGGCTCCTACACTATTCGTGAAGCCGATAATATAGCAACTAATTCTTTATTTGCAACACAGTTGTTTGATAACAAGAATACAATATACACAAATTCTTAACGGTTAAATACGTGCGAGTCCAATGTCCTGAGGTTCAAAGTTCGTGTAATCGTTCGTACAAGAGTTCAGAGTTTTATTTTTCACCGTGTTTGTCACAACCTTGTCACCTTTTTCTCATGTATCACTGTTCAGTCCTTTACTCGTGGTTCTATGTTTGACGCTAATGTTCTTGCTGTAGGATGTGTGGATACGTGTGTACTGGTCGGTTGGTTCTACCTCTGCAGACGTGCAAGATAGTCCTCGGCTGCAGCGGTAATTTCGAAATAAACGTCTTCGAATGTTAATCGTTCGGCAGCTTAAGATTCGGCTAGGGACGTTTCTACTACTGCAGCTTCAATGTGACTTTGTATGACGTCAAATCTGTCATACAGCGGTGTGATTTTATCTAACCTATTCTGTAATTGAGTGGTTGTCGTGGATTCGTTCAAGTTCTTGAAACGAGTCAACGTTGCTTTGATCTGACCGCGTTCCAGAGTGTTCGATTTAAGATTCTCCATACTTATTGTTTAACGTAAATCGAATAATGCATTTACGGTTCGGATAGGGAGAAGTGAAGGATCCAGTGATATCTTCACAGTTCGTTGTCCACAAAGTTCGGTGCTGATCACGTGCGGTTGATGCTGCGCCCGTGATGCTTTGATATGCAGTCCAAGTCCTTGATTCTTCCTGAAGTACGTCAGGGCCTAGCGTCTCAGATGTAGATCAGCGTCGGCAGGAATAATCCCAAGTTCAGGTTTCGTTGCACTTGATAATCGTCACAAATTATCACAGTTCAATGTGCACTGTAATTTGGACTAGTTCACAATTTCACAGTAAATCCGGCTCGAAGGACCATACTGTGGGAGCCAACACTGCGCTTTGTCACAAATCGACGACATGAGGAATATGTTTTCATTATTGCTCCATTATCAGTACTCCTCTGATTCCCTATGTTAATTTTATGTTTGTTATTAGTTTACATGTTACAAAATTCAGAATTCCTTCGCCTTAAAAAATGAAGAAATGAACTAAGAAAATGTGTTACACAAAGATCCTCTACGTTCAAATATGCTAACTGTGATCAAGAGGATTTATGAAAAATTAAGTGAAAACTAATTATCAAAGAGGTATTTAAGAGAATATACTTAAAACAATAATGAAAACTTAAACTCCAAGATTTAAGAAAATGCCTCAAAACCCAGCTTCAATGGAATAAAAATGGATCATAGTATATAACATTTAGTGATGGCTGCAGTGCCATCTTTAACATTATCAAAATTTTACGACTCTAAATTAGTATTCGTACCGATGGAAAAAACGAATGATGAGCTAACTACTATACGCAAGAAGACATAACAAAGCAGAAATTGTTTAAAAACTAGAACGATTACATTCTGAGACTGAAATAGCAGTAATGAAAGGATCGAGGTACGTATCTACATATTTAGCATTGAATAAAAGTAATGCAAAATGTTCACAAAATAAGTTACATAAAATTACAAACCTTTAACACTAGAATTACCAACCGAGTCAAAATGACCAATTAACGATTTTCCAAAAGTGAATTTTTATGTAAGTAAACCGTGATTGGAAAATTCGATTCATACCGATACAAATAGAAGCATACATGTAGAATATAAATTCGGAAAGTTACAAACGATATGAATATTCACATTTTCTCGAAAGATGCTAATGGATCATTTTGACCCGGTCCGTAGTTCTATATATACTCTGTTCAAAATGAGAGTAACCTCGCTCTCGGACCGATTCTCGTCCGTTCTGCGCATAGACAGAGAGCGTAGCAGAGGGTAAGACGGAGAAACACGTAGGTGGTTAAGTGGGGGTTTGGACGTTCTAGTGGTTCTAGCCTTGCCTTAGGCACGTCCCATGCGCGAAGCTAGGTTACTCTCATTTTGAACAGAGTATAGTGGTAAACGTACTATTCTCAAAATACTACTTAAAAAAAGTCTACACAGTAATTGCAAAACAGTCTA
>NW_017100969.1:480615-497142 GCF_001263275.1 Habropoda laboriosa
TAGGCGGGCAAGGGTGCCCGCCGATGCCCGCGGGCAGAACTAAAGGCGAAGTCGCGGGCTGGTGATATCACATACATTAAAACGGAGTGGGGGAAAGGCGCTTGTGTTACATAATTCGAGACATAATTCTCCTTCCTAAGTCGGGCGATGGTTACACATGCATAAGTAAACGCACCGTTGCCCGAGAAGGCGTGGCTTGATGCCCGCCGATTTCCTTACGCCGGGAGAAGCCTAATACGCTGCCCATACGGGCAATGATTGAACGACACTGGTCTATAACCGATTAACTTCTAATTTGGCTTAAACATTTTTTACAACATTGAGTATTGGATCACAAAAATTTTTGTATACAGAGTATGAAAATGTTTTTAATCGTTTTATATCATTTTTACAGGTTCTAAGATGTTCATCGTGTAAATACGCAGAGGGCAGAAGTATATAAGAGCTTCAATTTTTAATAGTTTTAGGTACAGAAGATGTGAAAATATTTCTAAAATATTATTTTACGTGTGTATTATAAACAAATAAAATTTACAATTTACGATTTGTGTATACTAACAGTAAGTGAAGAAAAGTCAAACTAAAATGTATTTTATATACCAACGTGATATTTCATTGACAACGATATTTTATTAATTCGAAATACGATTCTTCCCTATATTATTTACATTGTCTGTGATTTATGTTGACATGCAGTGAATGACATGAAAACGAATTCATTACCTATGCGTCAATATACCTACAGAGCGAGTCACGCAATTGGACCGGGTTATATCTCGTGTTTGGTCAGAGATAGAAAAAAGTTGTAGACGAAAAAGTTTAATAGTATAAAAAGATCTATCTTTCTACGACTTCACTTTGTCGTAAATACAACGTTGCAATTTCCTTTTTTATGAAACTGCATATTTTTTATGTAGATCGATTCTTAGGAACATTCTGAGTGTAAAAGCGTTAGGGTATAACGTTTCAAAAATCAATATTTCGTGAGATGATCCAAACTTTTGGTAAGACGCTTGCTTTGTGTTCTGTGTTTGAACGTTCTGCCGTCACATAGTGAACAGTTCATAAATCGTTTCTTTGTTTTTCATGACAGATTTAATATGGTCACTATTTATGTTGGAACAATACAATCTAATTCGTTTCCTTAAGTATTCTACCGAAACAAATGGACGTGAGCACACTTTATCCTTGAGGTAATCCCATAAAAAAAAAAGTCAAGAGGAGTTAAATCCGACGAAAGTGATGACCATGGTGTTGCACTACGTGTTCTAAACCATTTTTCACAATAAATTCGTCGTAGGTAGACGTTGCATGCATTATGTGCTGGTGCACCATCCTGTTGATAATACTTTAAATTCAGTGGCGTTCGCAGGGAAACATGATAAATAAGATTAGGCAATATAAATTCTAAAAGGTATCGATATCTTTCATCATTTAATATGCTATTAGTGAAGAAATACGGACTGATAATGGTACATAATATCTAAAATACCGCGCCAGACATTAACCCTCAGACATTAACCCAAATATCGAGTCAAATATGACCCAATACTAAAATCTGTTTTGTACGCAAGCGAAACCACATTTGTTGATCGCAAACAAGTGGCAGAATCGTATGCGTCGTACTTCATCTCCTGGGTGTTAAATGTGCCCAATGGAAAAACGGTACTGATAATCGGTTGATCAATAGTGATTATGTCCACAAGCGTTTACAATTAATATCTGCGGAAGACTTTCAGCGAAAGAACAAAAATTACCTTGCCAAAACTGTGAAATATTTCACGAAATATTTACTTTTTAACATCGTATCCTAATACTTTTATGCGTAGAATATTCTTAAGAATCAATCTGCGTAAAAATTTTAAGAACAAAAAAAGTAAAGTCGTAGGAAGATATGTACTAGATCTTATACCATTCAACCTTTCCCTTTGCAATTTTTTTCTATCTGTAACCAAACACGAGATATAGCCCGGCCCAATTGCGTGACTTACTTCCCTGTAGAACTACACGGAAAGTTGGCGTCTGGAAAGGATGCGGGAACGGTTAGGCAAAATACAATTTCCTCCCTATAATCCGTCGTTTTTCGTACTACATAGAGACAAGGCACACGTATTTTCGCTATTAGCTAAAATTGTAATGTTTACAAATCGGATTATGTTGTATCATGTAACAATGAGTATGAATGGGATACAAAGGACGAGTGGAATGTAATGAACGTGTCCCGACGAAATTCAAAACAATTCCACAAACGCCACAATATATCAACCACTAAAGTAAAATAAACATTTTCTTATTTTTCATAATATATTCATAAAAGTATTATTAATAATTTAACGAGACTTTGTTGATTAAACTGAGTCCAAACACACGGTCCTATGCAGATTGCTTTTAGTTAGTGTGGTTCTGGAGTTTAATATTAGTATGCGAATGCCTCTATATAGTGCCCGTGTCCATCCGCAGATAATCTTTCCGGCTCCGTATGCTCCGTAGTACACTGAGTTTCATCGATCTTTGCCGAAACCCTAGAACTAACCAAACGTACACCGGCGGTGGTTCTATGTGAAATGGTGTACGATGCGTACGATGGCGAATGATGTTTCATACAGATCGTACGCTATTCGTCGTTGTACAATAAGTCTCATTGATCTTTGCCGAATCCCTAGAACTAACACAAATGCACAGCGGCGTGGTTCTATGTGAAATGGCGTAGTACGCATTCGCCATCGTAATACGCATCGTACGCCATTTCACATAAAACCACTACCCCTGCACATTTGTTTAGTACACGGTTTCGCCAAGAATCGATGAGACTCACAGTACATACGCTGCTGAAAAGCTCAGATGAAACAGTGTGAACTTAAAACTGTTGGAAGTAACTAGCAGGATGTAACTAGGTGATGTACGAAAAAGATACACCATAAATCAATGGCTATCTGACACTTGGTAGTATGGGTCGTACAATAGTGGTACCCAACCAAATTCTATTTTGTCTTTTATTTTCGAAAAAATATTTTCTTAATTATTTTAATACTTGTTTTGAAGATATAAATGTACTGTTGAGAAAGAAAAAAATTAAAAGTAATGTTTTAATGTATTATTATATTACTTCTTTTGTAGCAACATTTGCTGGGAAATAAAAAATAGCTATGCATAATGTTTCATATTATTATTTTTTAATTTATTTACATGTTCAATTATTAATTTACTAAAATTCTAAAATTCAAATATCATTCTTCGCGAAGAGTAAAGGGCACGTGAACTAGAATGTCGGTATGTCAGTTATCTTTTTACCGACATTAACACTAACCGTTTCGACGCAAACTGTTGGACGATTGGTGGTGTCAGCATACTTTCTGCGCATGTCGCTTATGAATCGCGCGCCATTTCACATAGAACCACCGCCGTTGTGTGTTTTTGTTAATTTTAGAATTTTTGTAGGAATCGTTGCAATTCACTACACATGCGCTGAAAACAGCACTTTCCTACGGTTTGTAGAAAATTACCTCTATAAACAGAGCTCAACATCCTTACTAACGTTGTATGCACTTAGATGCTGCAAAAGTAAGCTTCAGGTA
This sequence comes from Habropoda laboriosa, assembly GCF_001263275.1. Taxonomy (NCBI): domain Eukaryota; kingdom Metazoa; phylum Arthropoda; class Insecta; order Hymenoptera; family Apidae; genus Habropoda; species Habropoda laboriosa. The sequence goes on from NW_017100969.1 coordinate 484,191, forward strand.
TGTTTTCACCAAAGTTACAATATATCAGATTTATATTCTGAGAATTGTGTTAATTATTATTCTCAACTATTCTGCACATTTTCCCTTGTTTTCAGAAAATTTCCCCCTTGAACGAAATAAAATCTACTCTGTTGATGCTGATTCATACAAGTGAAGACTGCAATAGGCTCAAAACATATTTTTGTAAAGGTTAGAATACATCTGATTTATTTCTGTAGAATAGTTTAAATTATTGCTTTCAATTATTTTACATGTTTTCTTTTGTTTGTAGAAAATTTCCTCTCTGGACCAATTTGATGCTGGAAAAATGAACTACAGATCTGTTTCCACCAATGTTCAAATACAATAGATTTATATTTAGAAAATTATGTTAATTAATATTTTCAAATATTCTGCATATTGCTCTCTTGTATTCAGAAAATTTTTCCCCTGAATCAAATACAGAATAAGTCAATAACAACTGCCATCTGAAATAATTTGTTATTTATTGACTTCAGCAAAAAATGTATTCTATCAAATATGTTATATTCAATTAAGCGTGTCAAATAAAGGCATTTTACATATTTTTGGTGAGTTATCGTAAATTTCATTATTCATTTTCTTTCACGCAATATTGTTCAGTCACAATAATGATAATTTAGATATGCAGTCTGTAAAACTTGGAAGCTGATATCTCGATAATAATTTACGCAAAAATCACAAGTATGCAGTGTTTTTAAAACGTTTCAATGTTGGCTACAAGAATACACAATCAAAAACATACGTTTCAATTTACAAACTTATATGACCTTTATAGGGCTTTTTAAGGTCATTGCAAGGTTAAAAAAATACCAGAACAACATGTCGCCCTTTATACCCTACAACATTTGTGTGAAACATTTTTTTGTATTTTTAGTACTTAGGGAAATAATCGCGCGTACTCATTTAAACCGGACATACTGTATGTAAAAATAATCCAAGAATATAGAATAAAATTTTTTCGTAAGGAACTTAATGTTTCAAAAAAGTAAATTTAAAGCTTCGCTATAAACTGTTGCTTCCGCACATACTTTCATGTTCAAAAACCGAGGTAAGATCACATTTCACAAGGAAATAGTTTACGCAGATGATAATGTAAACCTTCTGCAGCCAAAATAAAGAATCGTACAGGCTTTCGCACAAAATACCGTGTCATCAGTCCACAACTCTCTGGTTCGAAGACTAAGGATATTTGTATGCATCAACAAAGATGTCACTTTCAACAATTCGTTCAGTAATGTAAATTTAAATTAAGAAAATCGTTAATAAATGTATTATCAGTACTTATTATGACATTGGCATCGTTTATTAGTACAAACATAAAGTCGAGGGATAGTTAAATGCACGCGCACTCGTCGAATACTTAAATTCAATTTTCTCAGTAACTAAGCTTCCCATGAAAAAATTTTATTTTATATTTTCGATTTATTTTTACATGTAGAATCACCCTCTGCCCGATTGTACTACCCGTCTCGACCAACACTGTAGACCTCATTACTTGTAGGATAGACGAGATAATAAAGTAAACCACTCATCCAATGTATTTTTTTGTCACATAACCACAGGGTTCTAGGACCCCGTTACCATCATCCTACTGTATCGATTAGGACTAGTATTAATATCACTGCGCTATTAGTGGTAGAAATTGAAATCACGAACACTTGACATTTGTTATTTTAAATAATGAAGAAGACAAAATTTCGAATCTTAGGATAAATCAGAATGGATTTAGTTACATACATTTCCGTTTTGGGATCCAATGGTGTATTGACACACAGTAATAATCTATCTATACACAACCAATATCGATCGTTTAGCTCGATGTAGTTCTTAAAATGACCGTTTTTAAACATAGAGTGCGCTTCAAAACCAATGGTTTTAGACGACGTCGGTATTTCAGATCGTGTAACAAAAAGTCCCATAAGATGATTGGTCTATCCTATATCTCGTCTGTGATACTAAATAGGTCTATCTTGTACCACAGATGTACAGAATAGACTTTTAGCATCTTATGCGACTTTTTATCTGGGGCTTTGGGGCCGAGAAGAACCTCACCATTTTTGTGTCGCTACCAACGTTACCGATTCAGCATAGAATAAGATTACAACATTAGTAGTGTTTGAAATTGGAATTAAACGTAACTATGAAATTACAAACAAAAAAGTAACGTAATTGTTTATTGTAAATGATTCGTCATATTTGCGCGTTTCACTGCTGTCAAAAAATCGTTCTACCCAAACAATCCAATATTTTTATATGCAAATTTAATAAAAAAGGATTTTTTCATCTGTCGACTTTACCATCTTTGATGGGTGGATTGTATGTAATTCCTAAACTCGCCACTTATATAGTAGAGGGCATTACAAAAACTTCGATTTTTTTACACGATCGGTATTTCAGAATGTTGGACACAAAAATACATTAGGTGCAAGCACAGATGCCATACAAAATAGACCTGGAAATAGATAGTACGTGGGTTGCGATATTGGTCACACGTTTTCTACGTGTCAGTATTTTTGTATATAAAAGCATCTGCATAGAATAAGGGTGGGGAAAGCTTTTCGGTGCGTGTCGACTTTACATCTTAACTTTTTTTTGCATACAATTCGTGTGCAAATTAACGTCGCAACGGACCATTAAATATCGGCTTGCATACCAATTCATGTAGGAAACCGAAGCTCGTGAAGAAATTTCTTTGAACAAAATTTCAACCTACTGCCTGAATTGATTCGCAAAGCAACCTTTGAGTGGTTATTCCGACGTTATTTTCCAAGTGAATCGTATACAACAAATACGTATCCTCAAACAAATTTCCAAGCACGTAATGATACTTTTTCAGATTTTTAAAAATGTTTTATCTAGATAACTGCAAAATAGGAATTTATTTATAGTTCTCGAATAATAAAAATAACTTTTTGTGTTTAAAAAATACAAGATGGAAAAGATAGTCAGTATTTTCCGAATAGGCGTTTATTCTAAAATAAGCAAGCAACATTCAAGCCTGGTGGATCTAACACGCTATAAGATGAAAATTACTGTTTGCTTTAAGAAAATTATTTCTAAAGTCAAAACCCACTTAAATAAAAAGAAAAAGAAATTATTTATACGATGAACAATTCCAGAAATTATGCTTTAACTGTTTTGTGATTTTTTAAAAATCCCTTGTAGTTAAATCCAAATAGTTTTATCATATTTCTTACAGAAATGAACAATTTTCCATCATTTTTGGCGGAATTTTAAGTATTTATCATAAAAATTAAATATATTTTAATGTACAATATAATTGACGACAAACAAGCTCATGATTTAAGAATGACTTATAATGTTAAAAGGTTAATATACCATATAATAATTCTTTTTTTCTATTTATACGCGTGGGAAAAACCTTTTACATTACCTTTCCGATCCATTTTAACGTTCTCAGTAAACGTCTAACTGGCAAAGCAACTCCGAACGTACTGGCGGCTTCTCTACTAGGTTGCAGGCTTTGAATTCGAATTATATACACTGGCAGATATTTTTCTATTATTCATAGGTACAAAACGATGTCCAAACGATGTTCAAACAAACGACCCTTGCAATGTCGACCACTTATCCTACAACTTTAGCACCGAACGCTCGAGTTTCTATCTGCCCGCGCTCGGAAGCACCGTTTTTCTTAATGTCATTGTAAATAAAATAATATGCAGCATGTAAAATAAGAATTTTGTATTATTCGATAAATGACTACATTTTGATGTTAACGTTTATAGTCTTAGGAATATGTAATCGAAGGTTAAATGTGTCCATATAATATTTGGCGGGAAACTATTCAAAAAGAAGCTGAAGAAGTTAACCTAAAACATGACAGTTTTATATCTTTTAGAGAAATACCAAACATGAACGGAATATCAGCAATACATGTCAAGAAATTAAGTAAATATAAATAATTTTGTTATTTTAAAAGAAGTAACTGAAAAATAAAAATTTTATTAAATATTTTAGGTCACAGCATCGAAGAAATTCGATCGAGAGCTTTAGATAATATTATTTTGAAATACAATCTTGGGCTTGGTTGTGATTGCGATGCTGTAAAAAAGGAATTAATAACAAAACTATTTAATTGGTTTTCATTTGAAACTTTTACACAAATACAAAAGGTTTTAGATTTATTACTTCGGTTATTAAAGGTATTTAATCATTCTAAATATATTTTATCCCATTTACTTTATTCATTAATAATTTAAATTATGAAAAATAATAATTATGTTTTTAATAACTGAACGTTGCTCTTATTAAGACAAAATATATTAAACCTAAAAAATTATTATGTATTTTATAAGACAGGTGATAAAAGTTACTTAAATGCCTTTGGTAAAATAAGATTTCAAAATGAACTTCATGAATTAAGAAGAAAAGTAGGTTTAGAATGGTATGAAAAACTGAGTGAAATTGAAGACATTATTAATTCAGATGGATTTCAAACAGTATTACCGAATGCAGAAAATATGAAAGTTTGTATAATGATTTCATTAGAATTATATGTGCAAACGTAAAAAAAATGAATCAATCTGTATCATTTATGTTTAAGAATCCTAGCTCTTTAACAATAGGATGTGTCAATTACAATAGAAATAGAACTGGTACTAAGGATTATAAGTATGATGGAATTAAAAAATATCAGACTAAAGATCCTAATTTATCTGAAAGTATGCTTACTATTCCTTCTGCTTTAGACAGGTAAATATTTTTCGGAATATAAGGATGGAACTCCAATATCTAAATCTACAGAAGGTGGCATTAAATGGCTAGTCATGCCATGGCAACCTTTGGTTGCTTCAGATACAGGTGTCTTAGCAGCAGTTGAAGAAGCTCTAAATAATAATTTAGATACAAATCTTATATTACATACATGTAAATTTATAACAAACGTGATGATGCAAGATTTTCCTGCAGAAGTTTTCCTTCAAAGACCAGCAATAGTCTCTGTAAGTGTTTAAATTTTCTATTTAAACATTCAAATATATATTTGTGAACATTTGATAACATGAAATTAAATTTTAGATATTGCATAATCTTTTAGAATCTAGTGCAAATAATTCAAATGCTAGCCTTAGTATTGTAGTACCAATGATATTACAAACACTTTACAAATTAACAAGGTCTTTGAGATTACGGATTTATTATTATTGTGAACCATGCATTGCAAACAAGAAACAAAAAGTAAATATATAATAATATCACTTAAATATAAATAATATCACTTAAGTATAATATAACATATTGCCAAAAAATGTATCTTTCAGTTATTAACAGGAAAATTAAGCAACAATATGTATTCTTCTTCGGAGGCAAGAGATAGTCCCGATGGAGGATTTCCAGAAATTAATTATCAAGCCTATCAATCCACTGTAAGTATTTACTTAAAACATCATCAAATTATTTACAACTACTGATACTGCTTACTTTATTTAGGGTATAAGTGACAGAAGTCAAAGCATATCAGATAACATTGATGATTCAATTTTGCAATTACAGCAAATGCTTATACCTTCCTTTTGTATTGAGACTTTAAAACATGTTATATCTCAATTCAGTATTTCTATTGATTCAACATTTCCATTAAGAAACATCAAGCATGTGACAGATTTAGCATATGAACTAGTGGAATTACTTATTATTAGTATTATGCCAAATATTTGGCTTTGTAGTGATGATATGTCTTTGAAAATAACTGAAAGTATAAAATTATTATTTGGCATCTTAGGAGATGTCATAGAACGTTTTGGAACTTATAGTACAATAGATCATTTCAGAATAACATATCTACATCTTATAACTATTACAATGAAATTGTTAAGTAATATTGTTCCACTGGAAATAGCAGATGTTATCTTTCCCAAGTCACTTAAAACATCAATATGTGCCGCTATAATGGATGCTCCTATTTATTTATTATATCCAAAGATGCATTCTATATTACAAGAGTATGGTCGGGTAAGTAATATTTAAGTTTTTAAGTAATAATATTATACTTAAATATATACATTTATAATTGAGTATTTCATTTTATAATCATTTATCTTCTTTTATAGCAATTTCAAGGTAATGATGAAATTGCATACATTAAATTGTTTGATGAAACGAGGGTAATAGCAAAATCAATGCAAGCAGCTATATCTGTAATTAAAAATACATCTGATTCATCTTATTCAGATGGTTTGAAAATGTTGTATGTTTCAAAATTAAGTTTATCTTATCACAAGAATTTCACTATCATAAAAAAAATTGTTAGATTTTTACAAAATATAAATAGGTATATATTTTCGTCTAGTTTTTAAAAGTGAAGAAATGTTATTAATTCAGTACTAAACTATAATTTTTTAAATATTTAAGATATTCTTTAAATAATGAAGATCGCACATTGGCTACGAAATTAGTATTGAGCTTATTAGCAAACGCAGATGCTGATATACAATATGTTACATACCTAGAATGTCATACTTTAATCAAAAATATTCTAGGACTAGAATATAATAGAGAAAGATTGCCATGGAAAAATTTAACATTTTTATTTGAATCAACTATTTTAACTGAAATAATATCTTATGGTATAACACATGAAGAGGAAAGGGTAAAATCAAATTTTATAAATTAATTTAGCTTTAATAATATCCAATTTGAAACTATGATATGTCTTTCTATTAGATAAAGGAAATGTCTGAAGAAATATTAGTTTATATACTAAAAGGCAGAGTACAAATGGGTGAAACTGGTTGGTTAAAATTATTAGAAGCAATAGTACCGGTATTGCCGCTTTTACAATGCCATATTCATCCTTCTACAACCTTAGGTCAATGTGTAACAAAAATCTTTGATCCTGATGTTTCTACTGATATACAATTGCCATATATTGAGGTATATATTAATATACAATTGCCATATATTGAGAGAAAAAGACCTGTGTGTGTGTGTGTGTAAAAGAGGGGTTTATTTTTCTTATATAAATTACTTTGGATATTATAATCACGTTCGTTTAAAAGGTTTTGAAAGGTAATTTGAGGTTTTTGTTCTCATCGGATGCCGATATTAGAGAGGAAGCCGTTTGTCGATTGATTTGGCTTCTTGGAAAAGAAGCAGATTCATTTAAAAAGTTACCACGACTGTCATCTTTACACGGTTTACCTCTGAGCTCGCTTTGTATATTTGAACGTCAAATTTTGTTTAAAAAATGTGAAGGCAGCTATCAGGTAACATATTACATATTTTATATACACTAAACAATACCATACTTTAATATTATTAACATATTATTAGTAACTAACATATTACTAAAAATTTTACACCCACGATGTACAAAAAATGTTTATTTTCACAGAGAAACAATTTATTACCTGTACTTGAAATGTTGAATGAGCCGAATATCGATCCAAAAATACGGAAATCTGCATTAGTGCAAATTAGTGTTATGCTTACGGATTCTTCGTTACATAAATTATTTATCGCAGAAAATGGATTACCCTTAATCTTAAAGATATTTACCAGTGCTTTAGTAAGTTTCATTACATAATTTTTTAAAACATAGTCAAATGTTAAATATTCTACAATTTAATAAATAATCTTCCATATTCGTTATAAGTTATATTAATTTTTAGATTGAACAAGAATTTGTTAATTATCCAGATTCTGTCATTCCAATAATCACCATATTAAAACTCTTAGCATCTACTGAATGTTCTATACGCCAAGATTTATCCACTCAAGTTAACATTTTTTCAAATATAATCAGAAGTATGTATAACAACGATTAAAATATTTATTTTATCATAAAAGAACAAAACTATCAGAATTATTGAATAAATATTTTTTAGGTCTCTTCTTATTTCCAAACAATGAATGTGTTAAAATTGATGGTTCACAATTATTATGTCTATTGCTTTATAATGAATATATCATGAGATTAAGTGAAAAATGTGCACAGAATTATAATCAATTAAATATTTCTTTACCTTATATTATTGTATCCAAAATGAAACTACCATTTCTTTGTAAAGTACATTCAAAAATAAGTATGCATAGACGATCAGATATGTATGGTAAAATAATTTAATTAAATGTTTTATACGTTATATTTATATGTATATGTTTCTAAAATTAATATTTTTATAATCAATAACCATGAAATATATTGAATTTGTCAACTTTTTGCAGTTCTTCACAGTACTAATCTATTAGTATCAACATTTATTAAACACTATTGGATATGGAAATGGAACGATGGTACAAATGTACTTTGGAAAAGTTGGAGCGATCTCTACGATTCCGATACATTTGAAAAATTGAAACTTGAAGAAAATGAATTTTTAATTTTACGTTTTAGTTTTCCTCATTATTATTGTCAGCAACAATTATATAATATACAAAATTCAACTACTCACGACTCAGTTTCATGCGCACTTGATTATCTCACAATGTAAGTATTGTTTGTAACATTTTCATAATGACTGCTTATGGTACAGGCTTTTTATGAATAATTATTTTTGGTTCCTTAACAATTATGCAATACTTTCAGGCATATAAAATTTTATAAAATGCAACAACATGAAGAAATGAAAGATATAAGCTTATTATCTTGGGAACAAACGTTTGAACGATTTTTATTTTTACAGCCTACAAGTAAAGAAGATTGTGATTTGTTTGTTGAAGTTTTAAATTTTCTACAACTCTATATCAATATTACAAGAGACGGTAAAATATAAATAACTAGTAATGGTCATATGTCTTTTGAAGTACAGTGAAAAATATTTTTATTCTTTTAAATACAATAGGAAAACATAAATGGACCAATAAAATAATGCAAAATATAACTAAATCGTTGACTGAATTATTAAAAAATTCAGAATTAGATAATCAAAATGTACATCAATCTATATTAAAGCTGGCTCGTACATGTTCAGCAGTAGAAATAACTAAAAAATGTACTGTTGAAGTTCAAGATGTTTGGCTCCAGTTTATTGAACTAGTTGTTTCTACGTTATGTTTAGGAGATCAACAACATTTTTATAATTTAGGTGAATTTCTTTCTTTTGTTACATTACACAATATTTTTGTTTAGATTAATGTAAATTATAATATTTGTTACAGCTTACCTTGATTGGTTATTAACATGTTTAACATATTTAATTGGAAAATGTCACTGGGCAAATTATAAAAATTTACTGATATCATTAGGAAATACATTAATCGAACTAATTATATCCTTTCATGGAGCTGGAACTGTTAGTTTTATGGGTTTATCTATAACTAGAAATTCTGCCATATGTCTGAATCATTTATTGTATCAAATGCAGATAAACTTTAATAAAACTGTAAGTACATGCAAACAAGTACTTCTATTTATAATAACGTAATTAATTTAACATGTATTATTGTACTTTTATTTTGCAATTTCTTTTAGATTTTCACACAGTTTTGGTATGAAGAAGATCGCACGTTAAATTGGTTACCTATGTTATGGCAAAATAGAGATCCATTAGTTCGTGCATCTGCTTTACAATTATTGGCGGGTTTAATGAATAATTTGCATACAGCTTCTCAATTACTAAATTCTACAGCATTAGCGCCAAGTGAGTTGTGTCAAGTATTACTTCAATATATAGCTGGTAGAGAAGAATCGTGCATCGTGAGAGAACAAGCATGCTATGCATTCAGTAATTTAGTAAAAAATTGCAACTCGGCCATTTTTCAATATGTAAGTACATATTAAATTTGTTCATATTAATATATGTAGAACAAAGCAATACTTACTATGAAATTAGCGTTTTATGTTCTAATATTTATATGTTTACTTCTTTGGACTATGACGACATAAATAATCAAAAAGCAGAAAATAGCAAGACTCCTTCCATTCGCAGTATGCAATCGGGTTCTACATCCTTGGTACCGCGTACAATTTCATATCTGTACAATTGTCAAGATGAATTGCAGCCTTGTATGTGTACCTTTAGTGCATACTATAAATTTAATATTATTAAAATTAATTTTTCTTCTTGTATAAAACAGCTAATTGTGTTCAGTTTCAGTGAAAGGTTCAGCAACCGTAGATGTTGATAATTATTTACAATTTGTAACCACACCATCATTAATAACAGCTGTTTGTAAATTGTTAAATAACTTAATATTTGTAGGAAAACAAGAAGTTGTTCATCAAATTTATGAGCATTCTATTGACAAATATTTATTTGGGTAATTAAGAATAGACAACATAGATAACTTCTTACATTTTTTTGAAAAATTTTTAATATTTTAAGATTAATACTATTTTTTATCATTTTTATATGTATCTTTTTAGGTGTATCAACGAAATTCCTCAAGATGTCGAAAATAAAAAAGAGTTAACACATTATTGTGACATTTTGGAAATGTACACTAACATTTGTACAGTTTTAACGAATTGTATCACACACAGTAACGAATATACTTTTGTTGCCAATTTTTCTTCAGGATCATTATATACGTTACTCTGCTTTTTAGGCAGTGATTTATATCGTAAGTTTAAAAATAAAAAAAGGTACAAGTTCGTAATAATGTAGTTACATATCAGATTATAACAATTTAATGTTTGTGCAGGTAATGATACATTGGAATTAGTGTATTTGCGGAACAAACTCTGGACCGAAATTTTCAATTTTATAGCTATACTTTCTTTAACAGAGAATCAGCATTTTGAATCAATACAAAAAGCTTTAGAGTTGTGTAATCCTGTATCTATACTTTCATCTATTTATATTGCAATGAAAGATTCTAATGCGGAACTTCGTATCAGCGCTATAGGTTGCCTTATGTTTCTACTTTCTCATGAAATTCTAAAAGATTCTTTAGGAAAAAGCAATATCTCACTACAAACTGTAATAGATACTGGTTTAGTATGTTCATCAAGCAACAGTCGAAATAATTTAAGAGAAATTATGTCTGATATTAATAAACTTTCTTTACAAAGCACCAATAGGTGCAAAAAATCAAATAAAAATGAAAATGCTTCTACAATTTGCGAAAAATTAATAGATTATGAGGTTGCACAAAATGAAGTTCCAATGGGTGAAGAATTTTGTAATATTTTAATGCACTTATTTATTGCTCATAATTATAGTAGGTCCAAGAAAAATAAGAAATTAAACGAAGACAAAGATTTAATAACAAGCGCATTTACTAATTTATTATGTGTATCAAACACAGCCAAAAGAGTTGCGTTAAAAGAAAACTTACCCGAAACAATTTTAATGATATTGAAAGAATTTTATGTCAGATTAAATTTACAACCTTTTGAACTTTTCAAGAATCAAACACAACGCGAAAAAAAGGTACGTAATAAGAGTTAAAGAGTTTTTCAATATTATAACTACAAAAAGATGTTATGCACATATATTCCATAGAATTTTCGTAATGCTTTACACATTACAACAAATGTTTTCTTTAACTTTTTATACAGATTCATCCATTATTACTCGACTTGAATCCTATTTTTATATTAATAATGAATTTTATGTATGATAGTACAAAAGTCAAAGAAAGTTTTACAAAGGCAGGATTAGCGGATGTATTACACAAATTGTGGGCTTGGATCACATTAAATAAAACAGTTTTGTCCACTGCTTTAAAATTACTTGCAACGTACACTACAAAGTGTACTATAGGTATAATTAAGCTTTAATATATTATGTTATATTACGTTAACATTTAAATTAATAAAAGCAACTGATGAACGATTTATTCAAATTTAATCATGCGATTTTTCAGCTGCACAATCTTTAACATTAACGACTACCTTACCAGGAACAGGACTTAGAAAGACTCCTAATACACTCGCACTGATACATATTATTACACAATTAGTGTGCAAAGAAATAGATAAAGCGGGACAATTATTCGATCATCAAAAGTTACATTTCGCGTTTCATATTCTGCGAAATGCAGTACATGTGCACGAATGTAGGGTACTAATTTCGAAGGTAATTTGACACTATTTTGACATAAAATGTAACACCAAAGTGAGATTTACCTGTTATAAATATACATTAAAATTTTTTAGAGTAATCTTCTACAGTTTTTTATAAAAATACATCCAACTGCTACAAAAAGAACAAAACCGTGGCCACTCGTTGAATTGTATTGTTTGGAATTTCTAATTGATTTTACTTATTATGAAGAGGGTCAATTATGCGTCCCAAAAGTAAACTAAAATTTCTAATTTAAATACATAAATATAAAAATATTTTAATTTTCTTAATACTGTGAAATTGCTGATTATGGTTAGCTATTGCATGCAGTTAGTAATAATAGATACATTTTTCAGGCTTCCGATGGTTTGGACGTTTTATTGCAATTGTCAAAATGTTCTTCATCATCTAGTAGAATTCTTGCTATTTCCATATTGCGCAATATTGCATTTAACATGACCAATCGGCCACGATTACTTAGTTCAGGTGAATTAAAAAGCATTTTAATATTACATTACTTATTTAAATAATTATAACACGATTGAAATGTTTCAGTGGATTTTATTAACGTTTTGCATGACATATTTAAGAATGATTCTGTGGATGAACTTAAAATAGTAGGTTCCATGTTATGGTCTTTAGTGTCCAATAATCAAAAAGGAAAACTAATTGTGCGTAGTGCTGGATTTTCACAAAGTATAAAAGAAGCTTTAGGCAGGCTTACACTTTCAAATATAGATGACAGGCAAGAGGAAGAAGATTTAGTTAAAATGTTACAATACATATTAAGAATTCTCAATCCAATAAATACAAAAAATGATTAAAATCAATAATTAAATAGAATAATGAGATATAAAAGCAATTGTATATAGAAATTTTACATTTTTAACATATTAATAATAATATTATTAAGAAAATGTGTAATATATTTTATTAAAATTGTAAAAAATATTCAACAT
>NW_017100969.1:497267-507151 GCF_001263275.1 Habropoda laboriosa
ACCATCTAAAAAGATCCAATAATTTGATTTAAATTAAATTAATATACTACGTATGATTAATTTAAATTAGTGTAATGAATAAAAATAAAAATAGAGAGAAATTCACAGTGCTACTTAATATGAATAATATTTGTTACATGGCAGCAAGAAAAAGATGTAATAGAATAAATAAAGATAAACGAGTAAAATATGTCACGAATATGCAAAATATAGCTATAAATGCTAATGTGTCAAGATATTTACATTTTAGTACGAGTGCATGTTTATTTCATTGTATGTATAAAGATACTAGAAAAAAATAAATAAATAAAAAAAAGTACAAATTATCGATAAATCAATTGATATTAATTAAAAGAAATATTTTACGAAAAATTTAATTTGAGAAATCAAAATATACATATATACATGGTTAAAATTAATAAATTCACCGTGACAGAAAATACTGAGTGTCTCTAAATTAATATAACTCGAAAGGTAATTTTACACGGAGGAATAAATCGAAAATATCGATAAAGCGTAAAAGACATTTTCAAATAAATCATAAGACAACAATCATAACAATCATAAGATAAGAAAAATTTTTTATATGTAATACATATACAGCGTGTCTTATTTTAACCTATTATTGCAAATATTTCGAAAAGTACGCTGGGTAGAAGAAAAATGCTTTTAGGGGGTTACAAGAGATCGAGGGATACATCGTAAGATGCGACAGGATGTTACTAATTGTAAGTGGAAGTCAGGCGAAGGTCACTTACGTTTTTTTAAATGGAATTATATAAGTATTTCATAATCGATATAAATCGTCAATCCCTAAAGAAAAATATTAGTTTGCTTATGTGAAAAAACTATTAGGTTAAGAGATATCTGAATTTTAATATTGCAAAGTAGTACCAATTCACTTACTTCCACCTACATTTTCAGAAATGATACGTAGCGTTTTAATTTAAAAAAATTATAAAGTGTAACGAGTCGAATTCAACCATATCATCTCAGGCGTGACTTTATTCAAAAAATTTATGAAATAAGACAACGAAAATAATGACTGATGTATTTCAACGTATTTTATACTAAAGATCGAGAAAACTTGATGGTCTTACTTCATATATTCTTCAATAAAGTCACACGTGAAATGGTCTGGTTGAATTCGTGTCATTACACTTTACCATTCTGCGGAAGAGCATACCACGTGTGATTTCAGAAGACGTACACACCCCGTCCATAACTTATGGAACACCTACTAACTTGAGCTTTCCGTTTAAATTAACACCGTTAAACACCCGTGTTATTAAATCAAATGATTATTTACAGATTACTTGCATCGAATATAGTTTTCTAACGTTACAATATATTGAAAATTGTACATACAATGTTTTAAATTTTCTCGCCAATGGTACGCTCCTCGTTTCGCGATGACGACATAATTTTGGCAGTCTTGCGATGAGTTTTTTTTAAGTTTTTTCCTGGCTTTCTCTCCAGGACCGCTGCAAATGTTTCCACAGATCTTTTTGTGGCGTTGAACAGTATTTCCGAATACTTCTTCTGTCTAATTCATCCCACAATTTCTAGTGTTAAACCTCATTATAAATATTTCAGTTTTCTTTTTGTATTAATTATGATAAAATACCAGCCATATCAATAAAAATATATTCCTTAAATATATTGTTACCAATAGAACGGTTCATATCGAAATAAGTAACTAAATCTGTAAAATGGTAAGTTGTCCCATGATTCATGGACGTGCAAGTATGTAAGTGCAAGTAGGTGTACTATTTGATATCTCCTAAACTAATGGTTTTTTTACATAAATGGGTTAATACTTTTTTATACAGAATGATGAGTTGCGTCTATTAATACATTAAAAATATATGCTTCCATATAAAAAAAAACCCTAATTACTGTCGCCTAACCTTAATGCCTCCACCTAGTAATATGTTACAATGCCCCCCTCGATCTTTTATAACCTCCAAAAGAATTTTTTTCTAGCCAACGTACTTTTCAAAATATTTGCAATAATATATTAAAATCGGACACCCTGTATAGTGCGTCTGAGTTAATTGAGAATGACTAAATATTTCGTAAGCGAGTGAAGATATGGAAAAATTGTTTCTACAAAACTTTTTTGACACAAAGGGAGATATTACGTAGTGCATATAGTTTTTCTGTAAGTGCAGTGGCAAGAGAAATTTCAAGGTTATCTTGATCTTTTTAAAAGGAATACATTACCTTTATATTTAAAATATGACAATGTTTTCTGAGTCGAGTTCAAAGATGTGCAACATGATGCACTTCTAACCCATAGATGGTCGTAAATTAGCAAGTCCCCAAAGACTCAGGTGAACCCTCCTTGACCGTACAATTGATACGAAACGAACTACGCCATTTTTAATCTAATATTCTTGCATAACCCGATAAATTGAACTCGTATAAATAAAAAATCTTTCCTTATACAGCGTGTCCACAAATTTGTGTCCTTTGAAATATCTGCTGAATGGTAATTGATACGAAAACAATGTAACGTTTTCTTTTTTCGTTGTTCCTGCAGAAAATGATAAAATAAAACAAAAATTTTTAGTTTACGTCTTTCAAGGTCATTTCAAAATTGCTTTGTATTTTTTTAAATAGAACTCTATATTTTTATTCCAACATAATAAAAGGGTAAAGAAAGGCAAATTGAAAACACTACCTTGAAGTGACTTTGTATCAACCCAAAGTCTCAAGAGAGAAGACATTATTGAAACGAACAAGGATGAAGTTTCCTGTTCTTTTGCACTGTATTGAATTTGTTCAGAAAAATGATTTACCAATCTTTTTGGATAAAATGAGTTTGTATGTGCGTTTAAATGAGTGCATGATGGCGCTTCGCCACATTATGCATCAATAACAAAAAAGCAGTTAAATAATGAAGATATGTTTTCCAATCGATGGATTGGACGTGGTGGACCAATAAATTAGCCTGCGGAGTCTCTTAACGTAACACATTAAACTATTTCTTACAGGGAATTCAAAAAGTATTATTCGTCAAACGGCACCAAGTTACTATCGAAGACATGAAGAGGCGAATTAGTAATGCATTTGTAAGTACACCTGGATATTTCTTCGCACGATTAATTTTTGCACTGTCTTTTTAACACAGTTGCAAAAACGCAAACTAATCAGTTCACAGAAAATGTCATTCTGCACGAATATTCCAAATCCATCTTTTCTTTAATACACTATACAGCGCAGCTGTTTGTTCTTCATTAACTTTTCTTGTATAAGTTTATTAAATAAAATATTTCGATTGAACGCACCTCTATATTTTAAATTGCTTTCTGCACAGTTTACGTTAGTTTAACACAAGTTTTCTTCTTTGCTGTAAATCCATTTTTAAACGCCTTGTTTACACCGTTCCTTTATTTTACACGGTTCTTCTTTTGTACGTTGTTTTTTTCTGCACGGTTGCCCGTAGAGTGAAACGATCATTTCAAAACAGGATACGGTAATGTTTAACAGCTGAAGAGAGAAATTTGACACAGTCCCTGTGTACAAAGTGAATAAAAGAACAGAAAATTTCATATTTATCCGTTTCAACAATGTCTTCTCTTTTGGGACTTTAGGTGGATTGCAGGTAATTTCAAGTGGTGCTTTTAATTCGCCTTCTTTTGCTCTTTCATTACGTTGGAATTGAAATGCAGCGGTTCTATTTACAAATTCATAGCAACCTTGAGATGGCCTTGAAATATTTGAACGAAAAATATTTGCTTTACATTATCTATGTGAAGAGCGATAAAGAAAACGTTCTTACATTATTTTCATATCAACTACCGTTTACTTCAAACGGCACAAATTTGCAGATATCCTGTACATGTTTGGAAGAAGAAGAGAGGAAACAGAGATAAGAAAAGAGTCCTGGAAAATTTGGTAGTGCCATCGTTCGAACTCACGCGGCCCTGGGTCGCCACGTGTGCGTCCAAGAGTTTGCGAATTCGAACGAAGGCTTAGAAGAAAATCAAAAGGCAAAGTAAAAAATGAAAGTTGGAGAAATTGGAAAAACGTTGAACATATTCTGGTAAAGACGTGGCGGCAGTGGCGTAGCTGCCACAATGCGTCACTTTACACTATTTTTCTATTATATTTTAGATTCTATCTTTAGTAAACCATGTTTCCGTAGTATTCCTAAGGAACAAAAGCAACGTATTTTAATTAAAATTGTACAGCCTCTAAGGAGATATGAAAATACATTTAATTGCAAAATACAAATGCAACACGATTTCGTTTACAAGAACGTTTAATTTACTTTCTGTACTGCCTTTTTCTCTTGTTAGACATGTACTCTTTTGCGTAATAAACATCGATATTTGAAAATTGTGTTATTTTCAGTCAACTTATGTCATACTCACAAATTTCATTCTTTCAGGCTGATTATCATCCGAAGAGCCTCTTATACGAACGTGTTTGTCTCCCAATTAATTCGAATAATCAACGTTTTACCGTACATGTACGTACATATTCTTCTTTCTTGTGTAGAAAAAATAACGAGTGTACCACGGGTAGATCGGTTTCGACCGACTGTACAACTAAGATACGAATTAAATTATAACCTCAGACGACAAATGTGGATACGTGTTCGGAACAGATATGCTGTAATTTAAAAGCATAGAAATACCACCGCCGTTCTTGTTCAGTGGAATTACAACCACCGTGATCCGTTGACGAAACGAAAAGCGATAAAAAGGAATAAAAGAAAAAAAAAAAAGGAGCCAAGTGGATGATCCAAAGGTGTTTCTCTGCGTGTCTGATTTAGCATTCAAGAAACGGTCAAATCGTAGTACGTTAATTGCCCATTACTTGATAGCGTGGGTGGGCTGCGGAGCAATTATGCACAGCTGTCCTCTTCGCTTACATGCACTCACGGAGGAACGGATTTAAGAAAGGTGGTGCAGTTGTACGGCTTATGCGCGTTCTCGCTCAGCATTTGGTTCCAGCACGACCGGTCACGTGACCATCAGATGGATTTGCGTCAATGGTGACCTCCACGCGTATCTGCCGCCCCGCACTCCACTGTTCCGCATACTCCGCGGGACCCTGTCAAGAGACCCGTGGGACCAGCACGTATAACCGCCAGAAATGAAGTCAGAAAACCTCTCGTAGAAAACTAGGAACAGAGCCGAGAACAGCGGTGACGTGCAAAGAGACCCTCAGACGATCAATATGCATGTATATTGTCGATACAGTATTGTCACGTACGATAATGTTGGAAACCTTGGAATATCGACAACATATGAACCACTCAGAAGTCAAAATGATTGACTCCACTTTTTGAAATTCCTCCAAAGTAAACCTTGGTGCTTAACTATTCATAAATTAAAAAAAATTTAATAAATCCAATTTGACGGAGTTAGTTACTTTGGCTTCTGAGTGGCTCATACGTTGATCGTTTGAACGCGCCTTAAGAATAGGGACTTTTTGAATGGAACGTGCTGGCAGAAGGATAAACGATTTTTCTCTAAAGTGTGATCCCAGGGAAAAAGTGTTTTCGCTAGTAAATCGATTGATTTCAAAAGTAAAGTAAGTCCTAAAAACTGCGGTTCATTTTTCAGGACGATATTGTCGACGTAGCAGTAACGAATGCCCGCCAGGATCGCGACCGAAATCGTCCGTTGACCCGACTTGCCCGTTGCCCGTGAGAAAACTTCCTTTTACAACAGTCTCAAGTGTTCTCGTTCTCTCCTCTTTAGATCAAGATCACTTCTCTTCAGTCGATAAACATATGGCTGCTAGGAAACGCTTTTCGAGGAATATAAGAGGTTTCACAGTTTCTTAAAAAAGAAAACTAGAAATTCGAAATGCAACGTGAAAGAGGAAATTGGTAAGAAGGACTTATTTCGGGCTGATCGACGAAATGTAGAAAAATTGAAAAAGTAGTAATAGACAAAGTGCGTGAGGATTGAGAGTAATGGAATGAGAGGAGGAAAAGTATGAGTAATATGGAGGAAAAACAGAAAGGAGGAAAGAGAAGGAAGGATGAGGAAGAAATGACTTGTTTTTTGGTGACTATGCACTAAGCGTCGGTTATTTACTGCTTTACTACTGTATTAACGAAGAGAAACCAATGTATCATGGATTAATTACATTTGGTAATCCTCATAAATTGAAACGAAAGTCAGAATTAAGACATAATTGTTTTTATCACATCCTGACCAGACATCTGTGTCACGAGTCCGACTTGCTGTTGTAAGGCAAAGGGTTAAGTAAAGAAGGAAATAGCAAAGTAACTAGAAAAAAGAGAAACAAACAAGGAGGGACGAGTAAGAAGATAATACAAAGGTAAACTGTAGAGTTTACAATTTGCCTATTTAAAACTAACGATATTATGCAAACAATATGAAAAGCTATAATCAAATCTGTCCACGCGATCCATGTTTGCTCGTCCGTTTGCTTGTTCTACGGCCGTATTAGCGATTTCACCTTTCTGTTATTTCAGCCTTGCAAACAATAATAAGCATCACACATGATGATACACACGCAACACCGACACGTGACGTTCGTTTTCGGCAATGAGACCTAAGATGTTCGTCTCCCGCAATTTTGTTCGATTAGTGGAAAATCTTGGGTTGAGCGGAAAATTTGCGTCGATTTTTAAGTAAATAAGTAAATTCTTTACTCTGTAAGATACGTACCGTTTTGTTCTGCAACTTTTCGCCGTCTTCCTGGCAATTTTAAAATTCCGTTTTGTCAAAAGATTTATTTTTCAACTTTTTCTTAAGATCTAAATTTTCATCTTTAAATTTTCCAAATCGTTTGTGATCAATTTTTTCTGATAGACTTCTCCGTAAACATTAGACACTTTGCTGTTTTAGTGGTATTTTTCTCTTTTTGGTAAAAGAACAAATTAAGTGTCCAAAATCTACTCTACTTTCGTCCATCTTTAAAGTACTATAACTGAATGAAGACACTAGTAATTGTAGCAAATAGACTTCCAAAAGACACGTGAAAAAATTATCTTTCTGAATGTATGCGAACTTGGTATGTTTTCATCGAGTTTTATATGTTCTAACGTATTCGAATGCTATCTATCAAAAATCGACACAAACTTTCCGCTCGACCCAATAGTATCTTCATCGAGAAATTCAAAGTTCCATCAGTTTTTCGGTGTCGTTAACACCAATTCTAAGGGGTAATTGTATTTTTATTCGCATCATCGATTGTCTTGTCGACGACGCAAGGATCAACGAGCGAGTCACTGATTTGTTTAAAATGTTCAGTTTCCGACTCAATGCCAGCCATGCATAACAGTTTTCCTCTATTCTAGTTACCAATTTCGAGCATTCGGACCAGTCGATAAAAGTGCTTGAAGTGCAAGTTATCGGAAAAAACAGCTTGAGCCCTAAAAAATCGAACGATCGAAAAAAGTAACGTTTCTCTCTTTAAACGTTGTAATTGTTGTAGGTCAGACATAAACGAATCTGTAAAAAGGAAAATGCCTTGAGCACTGGGCCTTTATCTTATCGACGTCACCTTTCCAAATCCTTTTCTAAGAATGTTATCGTTTCCGCTTGCAGATCTGTCTGAAAGCCTCGTTTAAAGACTTGAGCCGCCTTTTTTTTTTTTTAAAGTGGCATAAGTCCATTTATCCTTATATTAATAAAGATTTTGCAGAATATTGGGAAACGTTAATAATTTCGTATAATGTTTCTAAAATTGTAAACATGTTAAATTTTATTATGTAATGATAATTATTAGTATTCTTAAAGAAAAACGAGGCTTTTTTAGCCATACATGGACTTATACCACTTTCGAAACAAGCATTTATGCAGTAACATTTAACAGTTAAACTTCTTTTTATTCACTTTGTTATTATAAATATGAAAAGAAGACATGCACGTTCAGCTGAAACTAGCCTTAACTCATTTCTTTTCAAAATTGCACTTGTTCCACTTAAAAAAAAATAAACAGCTCACTTATTACTAACAAACGTACCATCACTTACATGTAAAAAAAGCATTTGTTATTTCCTCGCTGTTTCTTATCCTTTTACTGAAATCTTTCTTCATTTGTCCTCGTTGATATCACGAAGAAACGTGCTGCACAGAAATGATAATTTGAAAAAATGTAACATAATTTAGCATAAATAATAATATAAATAGTTTGTGGTACGTTACCGTGTTTTCCGAGAAGTGTTATTTATTGAAATATATGCACATGACACGGGGTGCCTCTGTTTCCCGTAAACAATGTTGCAACAGTACTAGTGACTTATATAATAATTGTTATAAGCTGCTCGTTCATATGTGAATATACATGTAACCAATGTGTTTTGTTAAATAATAATGAGAAGAGAGGAATTTGTGGATTGAAACGATAAATATTGCATTGTTAAAATCAGACATAATGGTCTTTGTGAAATAACAATAACATGATATTTGAAATGTAATACCATGGATCCAAAGAAGAACGCTCATTTTTATATTATTTTTAAAAATTATGCCGCACACGACAAGCACCATGTTTGTCCATTATTCCAATTTTCCAATTATCCACTTGAATTTCATGTATGTATGTATTAACATAATTAACATAGGTGCAACGAGAATAAAGCTGTTGTGACATGAAATGAAACCACCAGAGGTACAGTTGTAGCATAGTGTTATTTCGTATGCCGAGAAATCTAACAAATGTAAGTGTGATTAACAAACATTTACAGCGAATTATCCTAGAAGTTTGTTCCTTTTACGTATGTACATATATACGTTGCCGACGCACTTTATGAAGAAGCTCATTTGCAGTTACGTGTCTCACCTGTTTATTGAATTGATGGATTCATCCTGTCACGTGATTGAATTTGCAGCTAGAAACGGATGCTATATGCACAGTCTTGATTGCTGATAAAACGCAATGTTGTATGTTGTGGTGCACGACAATGGTTAGTAGAGGTTGATATATAAAGAATGAATGTGTGAAAAACTCACTTCTTGGAATGATTATTTGATACAAAGAATTTCCGGAAATAGAGTACAATATTTCACATTTGACCATAATCTTATACTCCTATTTTCCGATCTTTTTAAATAATTGGACAAAACATCGAGTGCAATAAGAGTGTACAGTTTAAATGTAACAATGTTTTGAAGAATATAAAGAAATGATTGTATCAATACATAGGCATTACAGAAAATATTGCAATATAAATAATTTTTTCTTTTCGAATAACTCTTAGAGGTGGATGCGACTTTAAATAAATAAATAATAATACTAAATGATGAATATCCAAACATACGTAGAATATTCGGGTATACCTGGATAGTATGAAGAAAGGAAATATAAAGGAGTTTGCATGTACATGAGATTTTCTCTGTGAATTAGTAAGATCTATGAGTTTCTATTGTATTTGCATTATAAGTTTATACTGTAACTCTTAGTTACGAAAACTTTTAGTAACCAAGCGAAGGGTGGTCTTACGTTTTTTCTTTAAATTATGTAAAATTTGCAACGAGCTTCGTGGAACATAAATTACATAGCTTCGATGAAGGAATTACTATCACAATATTATAAAGTTAAATTTCTTGCCTTTCCTGCTTTCAGTCTTATCTGAAAATATACGTGACGTTAGTAACAAAAGTGGCGTGATGCGCAATAAAAGATGTTCTTACGATGTTAAAATATTTCATGATTCGACATATCATAAATTACCAATGTTACTTGACCTTATATGATGCATTTGTAGAAGGTTTTATCGTCTTTCCCACAGAAATATTGTCTACTTTGCTTTAATTCTAACTACCTTCAGATATTGCATTATACAATTGCACATCGTTTTAATTTATGTTCAGTATATTACGAACGGTCTTCGTTTATTTATCAGTTATTTATTATTAAGTATTTCAGTAATTGCTGCAGCTGTA